>NW_026623767.1:325716-385081 GCF_030028575.1 Malurus melanocephalus | reverse complement strand
CCTCTGTTCTGGACCTTCTGTGGAGAGCATGACATGTTTCTTCCACAGAAGTTATGATAGTTTTTTCACATATTTTGTTAATACATTCTCACTCTCAGGGGTAATTTAACTCTTACAATTTTGGGACAATGGGTTTGTTAGTAAATGCCAATCCAGTTCCTCTCTTCAGCATCATCTTAATGTGTCCCAAATTAAGTAAATGCAAAATTTTGGACTTTTTTCTCCACTGATATTAATTATTGGATTAATAAACCAATTGTGAGAGAATGGTAGTTTTTAGTGCTGTGCTAGGGAAGTACAAGAACACAGATGCATGAAAATAGAGAAACTAAAAATCCTAAGGCATCATTCCTGCATGACTTTTTCGAGTTTTCTTCAGTGCCTTGTGCTCTTCCAGTTGGTATTTCCAGGCTACTGTTAGGTCTTGCTGCTTCATCCCATGTTTGCATTCTCCAATTCAAACTGTTCATTCTTTCCAAATGCAACATTTTTTCCCCAAATCCTGATTTTAGCTAATTCTTACTTGCTCTATTTTTGTTGCTATTATTGAATTTAGTAATTTATTATTATTTATTGGTTATAATTGCCTTTAGCTAGCTCATTGGGTGGCAGACCATACCAAATCCACAAAATACAGTGGTTTTTCAGTTTTTCTGAATGAGATGATGCTGGCCACTGTTAGAATAACAAATTGTTTTTTGAGGACCTGCTCAGTGTGGTTGTATCTATATTTCTACTTCTTTCCTCTTTCTCCCTTTCCCATTCTCATTCATGTTGTGCTATTTAATCTGCATTAAAAATGAGATCTGTTGTAGGTTCCCCATCTTTATCTCCACTTCCATGATGACATCTAGAAGTTTTACTGCTGCCTTCCTCGTCTGGTGTCCCTGTGTGTTGTTTGTCTCTCTTTATAGGGCAGTTTTTGTCTCCTTCCTGTCTCCTTACCTGAGCTTTATGTGTACAGAATCTCYTGTATAAAGTGAGTTGTTTGCAGTCTCACAGTAAATCAGGGCCGAATACAACCTCACAGGTCTCCAGTTGTGTTCTAGAGATATTCTCAAAAGTAATTTATAACTCTGCTTTTGGGAGAAGTCACATTCCCCTAGTGAACACGAACTCTGGCAAAGCCAAACAAGTTTATAATCCAATATACAATGCAGGAATTGGTGACCCCAAGGAACGRGTGGTTTGCTGTACAGCATTTGTGGGGTACAGGACACAGGTGAGGGTTTGGAGTGAGTGCAAAACGTGTGCCCAGAGGAAAGAGCTGCTTGTTCAACATGAGGACCTCTCCTGCCATTCCATCACAAAGATATGTGTTTGTATTTTGGGTCAGAAAAAGCAAGTACAGTTCAGTGGAACAGTTCAGGTTCTTTAGAATGATATGATACACAGTTTGATCAGCCAGGCCAAATTTAACCCTGGCATGGAGGCCTGAGAGGCTGCGCCTGCTCACAGAGGTGGTGGGGCCATTCTCTCCCTTGGATTTTGGTACCCCAGTTAAAGTAGTGGTGCCCTCCTCTGGTTTTGGCAAGATGTGGTTGAATCTGTCATTATTCTGTCATTATCTTCCTCTTGTCTCAAGTTGTGTTACGTTTATTAGTATTTTATTACATTTATTAGTCGAGTCAAGGGAAGAGCAAGAGGAGGGAGGGATGAATTGTGTTACACTGGCTGGGCTGTCAGAGGACTCCAGACAGGAAAGGTTACAGGTGGAGCCCTGAGAGATAGACAGGAGATGTATTAATTCAGTGTTTGTGTGTGTCTGAGGGCAGGGATTTGCTCAAAGTATCAAAGAAGCCACAAAATTAAAGCTTTTTAATGCAGTCTGACCACCTAGGAGGCAGGCAGGCCGGGCAGCTCGTGTACCCCTCTCTGCAGTCATTTAATTGCACCTGGTATTGGCATTATTCAAGCTGATGCTAACAGCAGCCTCCTGTTCCTAGAGCTCACACTTTTAAGTCAAGTTAAATATTTTGAGACAAATCCCAAGGTTCTTATGCAGAYGAACTGCCATCAAACTCAGTGAGCCAGGCTGCTGGGGAAAGTACAGAATAAWTGCTGATTGCAGTGAGGGTCCTTTAGAAATTGACAGCTGTGAAAATACAACAAAATTTGACCCAGTGGGRCTGTGAGGAGAAGCTAAGTACAGAGCTGGTGATTTTTCTCATTTTTAAAGCTGTTTTTAGTCCACCCAGAAGTCAGTGCACCAATCCTGTACTTTCTGCCACTGTACSAGCACAACATGAGCAGCACCTTGCGTGTGAGTTCTGTGACCTTGTAGTCACAAACCACTGCATCTCCATTCTTTGTAAAACACAAACTGTGTTTTACAGGATCATCCCTTTGTTTGCTGTTTTGATGAAYGCCTTCTCATTTTTATTACATTACTCCATGATATAGTAAATGTGAAAATAAGAAAAATCTCTGTAGGAAAATGAGGTTACAATGGGAAAAATCATATTTTTGAGGATATTTTAGCTTATACTGAAAAAATACAGGACTGTGTCTCTGGTCTCAGCACTGACCTGRCTGGTGATGGATTGTGTCGTTAGGTTATTGATCAACCTTCTCCATATCTGTCTGATAAGCTTTCTGTTTAACTCTGCCTTTAGCTCTRCAAGACAAAGGCAGTGTTATCCCAGGTGTTTCGGCACTGCTGATTCCTGATAGGTAAGAAATGGAATTAAAGAGGATTAATGATGAGAAAGAATCCGCTTCTGCTTGGCAGAAAAAKTAATAGAGGTTGCATTTCTTTGTGGTTTTATATTAAAAATCCTGGAGTGTACCTAGAGGAAACTGAGCACTGTGGGCTGTGGCTGCACAGCAGCTCTCAAGTGCCCACAGGAGCTGCTCCTCTGTCACTCACTGCTCTGTTAGTGCTCRGTTGACAGCAGAGTGTGGAAATCAAGGGTTCATTGTTGTATTTCCAACCAAACTTCATGCTGCTGGGAGCGCCATTGCTTGCACCATGGTTTTCCAGTAGCAGGGAGCCTCCCTCTGTACAGAGGGAGTTCATCCTGGCCCTTCTTGTTAAGGAAGGGGAATCAGTGGATTCTGTCTGCTTGAAACATCAGCRTTTTTCTTGCTGCAGCAAGGCCTTTCCACTGCAGCCTGTTCCCACACTTCCCCATGTCCATTAGAGAGAAGCTTATAGACAAATGCCCTCGTGAGGGTCAGGAGAGGATGACCTGCCTGCACAGACTTGACCCCTTCATAACAGGATGTCTTTGATGTCGTGAGGATTTTTATTTTCAGCGCCACTGTTTCCATGTGGGCTGTACCATCTCTGCTGCCGAGAGGCRGTGCATTCCCTTCTGCACAGCTGGGAACTGCTGGACATCAGAAACAGCTCTTTTTAGAGGCAGATTTCAATATCTAATAGCAGCTTTTAGTCACTAATTAACCTAAACAGGGTTTTATTTCTGTCTTTCCCCTTTTCTCCCGCCACTTCAGAAGTGTTTGAGGGAGATACCAGGTTGGCAGAGCTGCTGTGTGAAGGCTTTTGTTTGCCCAAAACACAATGACAGTGTGTGAAGCTGGAGTTAAGTCCAGCTCAAGCAGCCCACTCCTGGAGATCTGTACCTGACACACTGCAGRGGAGTGGAAAGCACTGAAGTGTCTTGGTTGTGCCCCCACACAATCTCTTAATCTGAGAAAATAGTGGTATCAAAACTATTCTTAAACATTGATTTCCCCCAAGCTTGTTCTCCCCTTACCCCCTCTGCAGAACCAGAGCCCTGGTCACGATGACAGCTTTGTGATTTGTCTACTTGCACTTGGCTGGGAGCTTGACTTCGGGTCACTGTGGGCTGCTCAGTCATAGCAAGCCGGGATGGTCACTGGGAGTTCTGTCACCAGCTCCATAAATCCCTCAGATGTTTTGGCACCTCAAGATTTTGTTTGTTACAGCGTTGGGTTTTCAGTCCATGAGAGATTTATGATAATGTTTTCTAATTTGCATGTTCTTATGGCTGGGTTTGTTTTTTTCTGATGTGCAGCATGTTCTTTACCCTTTGAAGGAGAGGATCACTGGGGCTGCTGTCCAGTACTGCAAACAGGAGGGAAGATGGGAGGGCTAAAGACTTGTCATTTGGAAATCCAAAATTGGGAAATTCAGGATAAAATCTGGAGCTATGCTAGACACAGGCATCCAGAGTGGTGATGCCCATATCAGTCAATTCTTCAAGAGCATTTCAGAGCTATTTGCATCTGACTTCATTCTCTGCTGAGCAGGAGCACTGTTGTTGACTTACAGAGATCTAGCTTGGTAGGGATTTTCTAGAAAATTGCTGCTTTCCAGGAGCTCTGTGTGCCCCACTTTGTCGTGGTCTTCTCYCAGTGAGCTGGCAGGAGAGGGGTTAAACTGAGTTATCTCTGCAGTGAGAGCTGGCAGTGGACCTACACTGAGTTTTAGCAGCTGAAACTCAGGCTTCAATATTTATTTTTTTTTTCTGAAAAAGACTCATTTTGTGTTAGGAAGGCTCTGACTAGCCCTTAAGTGGTATCTGAATTGAATTTTAATGGATAATTCCATTGCAAATAAGGTTTTCTTCTGTCTTTTTGATCATGTCACTGGGAGCAGAGAAGTTGGTTCTTTCTTGCCTTTTCTTATCCCATTTTAATCCCAATTCTGTTGCTGCAGGTCTCCCATAAATTACAGTACGTTAAAGGAATTTCCTATTGATTTGCTCTGACAGTGATTTGACCAGCTATGTGAATAGCTGATGGAAGCACAACTTATCTTGGGTTCAGACAGTGGAGCATTGACTAAAGCTCGGAGGTAAACATTTGCAGAAGAAACCTGAAATCATAAAGCCTTGCAGCTCAGCACAATTTACAAACACGTATTAATTAAGCTTTGGCGCTGGCTCTGCTCTGTGTTAGATGAGAACAACATCCTGGCACACAATAGGTTGACATCAGTAACCTTTTATTGTTTATCGTGCTCGGAAGTCACCAAGAATGAGGGTGAAGAAATGTCAAATAATCAGGTCAGACGCAAGTGAATGAGTCTTGATGRTTGAAGCTTGGTACCGTGGGAACCGTTATTGTCCAGAGTAATTTCTGGAACATGCAAGTTAATTTCTTCTTTTTTTTTTTTCTTACAATGTTTGTTCACAAGCTGGGGAAATCTGCAAACAAATTCTACAGACAGATGAAAATCCTTCTCCTGAATCTCCTGTGTGGCTCCTGCCAAAAAATGGTCAAAGACAAAAGTTTAGTGTCAAAGATAATAGGTCTCAAAGTTATTCCTGCTGCAATAACAAGGCCCAGCACAAACCTGCTTAATAGAAGAGGAAGCCGAGGCAATAAAGTGATATTTGCTTGCAGAGACAATGGGGTGTTGCCTTTTCACTCCCCTGGGCATTTGCAGTGCAGGCTGCCCCACTCTGTACACAGCACACTCGGGGCTTTATTCTTTGAGGGCTGGGTTCTTGCTGTTCACAGTGGGATCACTTGAATGCTTRTGCCTGCCTGCCTAATATATGTTAATTGAAGGACTTTTGTGTCTCAACATCTTTATTAATATTAATGGAATGAGATTTTTAATGGACCTATACAAAACATGCTTGACCTAGCTTGAGCCCTCACTTTTGTTTTTATACTCTGCAGCACAGTGTGGCTTCCAACTAATTTCAGAACRTAATATTATATTCTGTGGCAGAATACACAAACTAATGAAATGTGGATTACTTTTCAGACCTGCAGTTTCCTTGCCATGAGATATATTCTGGTGTTATATAAATTCTATAAWTAGTTCTTTTTAAATCATAAAATTAAAACCATGTTTTCTTTGTGCAAATTATTGCACTTTGGTGAAAAGAGTGAACATTTTAAAATAATTTTCCTGACCAGACCTGCCTTATGCTACACACTCTTTTTTATTTTTTTTTTTTTTAGGAAGAAGCCATCGAAACAGTAGGCCTTAAAATTAGGCTAGACTAAACCTCAAGAAATATTTCAAGTTAATATTGTTGTTAAAGTATAAGCTGGTCATGGTGAGGGAGAGATAAAAAAGCTGCAATGTAGCATTGGACAAGAAAGTTAAAACTTCTCTAAACATCTGGCTACCCAGTGTCATTTCTTGTTAACACTTGACAGAAAGTTATGTTGCATGTTTTGTTAGATGCAAGTATAAATTAAATGTTCAAATATTAGTTTTGGGCTAGGGCAGGGATGATTTTTTTTTTGCAGTCTACTGTGGATGATTATGGCATAGATAAGAAAAATATTTCTATCACTTCTGTTCGTACTTTCTTGCTTCTTTTTCTGATAACGGATAATTCCTTGTAATCTGCTCTGCCTTTCACTGTTTGTAATAAACATCTCTGCAACCACTGTAGAGACCAGYCTGCCACAACAGGAGCTCGAGACTTTCCCCTCAGCTGGTTCTCTTCATGCTGGAAGCCATATGGATCTCTTTTACACTACTGACATCACCTACTGGTGACTGGATTGTAATCCTGCTCCAAGTAGCAAAAGCTTGAGCAAAGGGGCAGAGAAAAGATAATTTCCGGCCTGAGACAGCAGTGAGCTGCTGATGTCTGCTGGTTCCTGCAGCCCAGTTTGTCCMCTCTGCTTGACAGGTGTTTGCTGGTTTATGGGCTTCATCTAAAGCTTCTTTTGGTGAGTAAAAAGTTTTTGCTGGCTGTTTTGGAGCTGAACCTGCCCTTGGGAGAGGCCTTTTCTTTCTCCCTACATCATCTTGGCCTTTGAGTCAATGGGCACACCACTTTTTGGGGACACGTTGCTGCAATTGCTGTTTGGTTTAGAAAGGTATTTTGAAAAGGGGAGGCACCACTGGCTCATGGAGGAAGTGAAGCGTGTCTSTTGCTCCTGGCAGACCCCAGAATGTGTGCTGGATGTAACCCAGGGTGCTGCTGTGTAATCAGATTTCATTGAATCACAGGTTAGAMGAAGGGAAACTGTTGAAGGGCAAAGCCCCTCTGCAGGCTGAGCCTTGCTGATCCCATGGAGCRCTCACACCAGCACAGCCAGGAGTGGGATGAGGCAGGAGCTCAGGCAGCTTCCCAGAGAATCTGCTGCTGCTGCTGCTGGAAAATGCACCCAAGTGCTTGGCATGCAGTGCCTGCAGCTGCCAGAGGGCTTTCAGTGCCCTGCTTTCAGTGCCCTGCTTTCAGTGCTGCCATTCCAGCCTGGACAGTGAAGGAAACGCAATGGCCACCAGAAATACAAAGGCACGAGTGAATGGAAAGTGGTTATTTGGCCTAACTCAAATAAAATCCTGATGAAGTCAATCCTGATAAAGGATTGGGAATAAAAGAGGATGGTAGGTTTTGGGGCTTGTTGTCCTTGTTAGATGGGAGATGGACCTGGCAGGTTTTGAGCTGTGCAAATGTACAGGGGTATTATCAGATAYCATCAGGGAGCACCTGTAAGGGACAAGACCTCATCCATCTGTTTGTGGCAGGAGAGCTGAGTAATTGCAGAGAGGGGAGCAGTTGCAGCAATGGTTAATTGATTCCTGTGCTTACCAGAGACAGCTGGGTGCTCACTGGAGCTGCCTGAGGCTCAGAGCCCTGCAGGTCTTGCTGAATGAAGACCATGCGTGATCCCAAGGTCAGAGCAGGGTGCAGGTGGTGCAGGGAACATCAGGACAACACTGTGGTGACAAGGACTTGAGATCTCCATCATCTGTGGGACAGATGAAATACCAAGGAAAGGACAATTTGGACCAGCAGCTGAATCAGAGAGAGAAGCTGATATATTACCATGTATTACCAGGTGAAGCTAGGAACAAAAATGTGCCAGATTGTGGTCTTGGCCTGGTATTGCACTGGTTCTATTTACAGGTTCTCAGCTTTTGGGTTACAGTGCCATCAGAAGTTTATTTTTGTTGTAATTTTCCAAACATTTCTTTGAAAATTAGCTTGCACAAGGCAGCACCACAACACTGAATTGGTTGCAAATAGCTTGAGGGCTGAGGGAATAGTATATTTTTTGTTGTGGCTGTTCACATGATTTATTTAGTTGTTTGAAAGGCTACAGTTTGGGAAAGTCAGGAACCCACTCTAATGTGAGAAACAAAACAGAAGGAAATGTTACTCACCTAGAATAAAGGTCTGTCTTCTGCAAACTAGCATTTGTGCATAGCTCAGGTCACTCTGCCTCCACAGCCCTTCTCCTGTGTYAGGATTAACAGAAGATGGGGAATATTTCCCTTTGGGAATGTCTCCTGCACACCATCAGCCTGCTCAGAATGGTGCCCATATGCTCCAAAATATCTCCATGGATATTCCACATCTTTTAATGACAGCTTAGCCTAATTGCTAGTAAAAAGGAATGGGAATTTTTAAATCCATCCATACTTTTCTATACCACTGCACTGAATTGGTACCTATACTTTATTAAATTTTGTTTTGCAAAGAGCAGTTTAGTTCACTGTCCATTGTGTCTGAAATAGGAATATATTTTTATTTCCAGGGAGTTGCACAAGGCAGTGCTCTTTATGGCTGTATTCTCTTCTGCTGTTCAGTAACTTCATCATGATGATTTAAACCAGCACCTTCGTGCTTCTTCCAGGAAAGGACTTGGATTTAAAAGAGAAAGTCGTTGTAATTTGCCTTTAATTTTTGCAGTAAGTGGAGGGGTATKGGTTTATTGCAAAATGTTATAAATTGGAGGATGTATACGAATGRGTCTCGTGACTTTATTGTTTGTTAAAATATGTTAAAGGAGTAAGTCACTCTATATCTGTAAAGTATTTTATAGCATTTATTTGCTATTGAAAACAAAATCAAATTAATTTCAGATTAGTGAAATTTGTAAGAATTCTTATAAATAATCTGAAAAATTATGCAACTCTATTGTCCCATTCCAGTCCTTTTGARGGGCTCAGTAGAAGCCCTGGAGAGGGGTGATCAGATGTGGAATCTCTGAACCTATTCTGACAGGATGGGGAGTGCAGCTTCTGCCCTCTCTTATCTTGCCAGTGTTCTCGTGTGTGCTGCCTCTCCCCAGCGAGATGCCAGACTGATTCACAGCAACTGATGGGCAGTTTAAAATTACAAAGCTTTCGGTTTCCTTGTTCCTCACAGATAAAGAGGGTGGGCATTTCCTGATTATACGGTATACAYTCAAAATATTTAAGTTCCCCACGGTGCTATTTGTGCCTAATTTACTTCCCCAGCACATTAACACTGCTGGTTTTCCGCGGTGGGAGGAGTGTGTGCTGTAACATGCTGTGAAGAGAGGAAATGTTTCACAAGAGCTCCTTCTGGCTTTTCCTCTGTTTGTGTTACCACCTGGAAAGAAGAAAAGGTGGAGGGGCTGGCTGATGATCCAGATGGATTGCAGGAGCACTCAGGTCTTCGGGCAGACGTGTGGAGCTGGGCAGATTCACGCTGGGAGGTGGCAGGATTGCACTTCTGGAGCACACGGAACCTCCTGCAGGAAAATGTGTGCAGGCACAAAGAGTGCTGAGTTAACATCACCCCGTAATCCTGGGCAGGCRGTGCCCCTTTAGAGCAGCCAGGTTATTCTGGGGAAAAGTCGGGGATGTGCTCTGTGAGGGATGAGGACAGGCTCCAGCAGAGCAGACATCGTCTGAGTGTAATAAATCAGAGGCTGTGCAGGTCACACGGAGCTTCAGAGAGACCTGGAGTGGGAGGATCACATTTATCACTTTTTCATGGTCACTTTTCTACTTCTTGCCTACGAAAGCAGACAAATTACCTCTTGTTTATGGGAGYTGATGCTCTTTGATGTGCTAATTATTTGACCTGTTGTGCTCAGCACACCAAGTGTGTCCTGACTCCCAGGTAAGGGCTCAGGATGCAAGAGCAGCTGAGCGGTGCTGTGGAGCCTGCTCAGGTCCATGTCCCGTGGTGCCAGRGTGGAGCAGGGAGCACTCAGGCCCTGGGAGAAGGAGCTGCATTGCAGACTGGAGTGTCTGTGCCTCTCACACACTCCCCTGATGTCCCAGAGCCTCTGCGACCCTGGCAGCACATTCCTCTTCGTGGAGCTTTTTTCTTAACCTATGCTTAACCTGACCTTTGCTTAACCTACTGTTCAGTAGATTCATTGCAGGGAGAAGGTCAGGCTGCTTAGGAAATTTTGCCTCCTAAATCTTCTGCTGATATAACTTTATTTTTGCCATCCCTTTATAACTTTGCAGCATGCTGAGCTGTCAACAAATATCTCCCTTGTCTTCACTGCATCTTTATTTCAGTCAGCAGGCCTGTAGTTTTTTACATAGTGGCAACATCTGTGCAGTAGATATCTGGATATCTTGGACCAATTTAATATAAAGACTATCTCATAAAATAAAAAGTTGCTTTCAGATGCTACCTTCCTTTTGAAACTTAAATTTTCCTGTTTCCTGAGATCTCAGAGAACATCACAGGGTTGCTTTGAGCTTTACTCCATGGAGTGTATTTTGAGAGCCTGGTATGTAAGGTAATGTTCTGAAAACACCCCCATGTACAGATGGCACCCTGGCAAATGGTGCTTGCTGACATTACACATAATTGAACTGATTTCTTTATGAAAAGACACAAGTAAATGCTCCACACTGCCTTTTTTTTCAGTTTCCTTAACACTCATCCCTGCTAAACAGTTGAATAATTCAGAGGCCTGCACTAAAAATCAGTGTAGCCTTTCATGACCAGATTAATTCTGSAGGCCTGTTCAGGGGGTGCAAGTTAAAATGGGTCAGAATACATGAAAACCATTGATTAACTCTCCAAAACCTGGTTTGGACTTGTGTGTTAGGCTCTGATCTTCAAAGACAGGATGCCAGGAGATGTAAATTGATGCATTGGGCTGAGGGATGGATTTACCCCACCTTACCACAACCTGGACCAAAATTAAGGTAATGTTTCTGTGCCCATTTTAAGACAGCTGTGGCATTATGTTTTATTTTATACCAAACCATGACTTCTTTGTGGTGGGTTTTGCATGTCGTCAGAGTTATTTCTGCCACAGAGATTTAGAAAACAATTTAGAAAATTATTTCTCATTGAACTTTCATTTATGATATTATTAAAAACTTTTCTAGTCTGTGACAAATCCAGCTGTTTACTCCAGCAGAGCAGTGACAGCCGGCTCACTCTTGGGCATCATTCCCTCAAATAGAAGCAGAGGCCAATTTGTGGGAGACGAATGAGTGAGTGTGCACAGCTTTAAAGCAGGACCAGGATGGGTGTAGAATGGCTGAGCASTGCAGATTGATGGCATTTGGCTCCAAGGAGAAAAACAAAGACTCTCTGGACTCAGAGTACACTTGGCAGTGTAAAATGGTGAGGGCAGGTTTTGTGACTGTAAACAGGGCCTGCAAATATGAGGCCTTTTCATGACATGGGACATGGATGTAATTTATTACATTTATCTCAGTAAATGACTATTCAAATGGCCATATAAATGAGACTCTGGATACTGGAGATGTTTGTATAGTCATGGAAGTATTATGTGGTGTTACTGTCCTACAGGTTTCTTAATGTTGTGGAAAACAGAAAAGGATGAGATGTTATTTCAGCTTGGTGGATTTCTGGGTTGCTGCTGCTCTATTTTGGGTTTAATCATATCAATTGCCATCAAAGTTTCCATCTTTTACCTCTTCTTGGGGATGGGGGTGGAAGAGATTCAGATCCACCTAGGCTGCTGTTCTGCTTCAAAGAGATTACTTCAGCAAAAGAGCAGAGGATGATATTCATTCTTCCCTGCTCTTTCAGTGATGCCACTCTGCTGCAGAGGGGTCGTTCATGGAGTGGCTCTGTGGTGTTTCATCTCCAGCTGGGCTTAAAACCGTGACACCAAGCAACACCATTTCTCTAAAGGAGAAACAAGAAGCCTTGTAGCCCAGGGACTCCCCGTGAGGAGCAAAGCTCCCAGCCTCCTGCAGCTGATGCAGTGAGTGTTTGTGGGTCAGTGCTGGTGTCCTGTGAGTGGGGTCCCCTGGCACCAGGCTGTGCAGGGATGTGCTGAGGGACAGAGCMACATYTGGGGCCAGGACACTGCCAGGGCTKTGYCCTGGGGCTCTGCTCCCTGCTCAGCTCAGGCTGTGGGGTGGCATCCTGAGGGCTGGGGCTGCAGCTTAGGGTGGGGAAGGTGGAAGCACTTTACCAGAACAGCCCAGCCAGGGTCAGATGTGAGCCTTTTCTACCTTGATTACAAGATCCTGCCTATAAAACTGAGAAATAAGGAGCAGAGATGCTGAAATGCTGAAGAGCAGGGAGTTTAATTCAGATAACCCAGGCGCCAGCCTGACATTCTCACTCTGGGGCCATCTTTGCTKCTTGTTTTCCATTCCCTTAATGGCCTAAGCTCTTTTGTTCCCCTCCCTTTCTCCTTCCCACGTAGATATTTCAACATATACATATGTCTGTGTATGTGGAATATCAGCAAAGCTGATACTTTGCTCCCTACAGAGTTCCTTGTGACCACTCTCTCATGTAACTAATCCACAGCAATGTATACTCCAACGAGGAAAATTAAAAGGTTGGGAACCACTGACCTAACTTCTTAGTAAGCAATACAGCTGGCAATCAGATGTAACCCGAGCTCCTCGTTATTGGAGCTGCCTGAGCTATTCATAGCAAAGCAAAATTGCTATGGGAATTGAGCTGGATTTATTTTGTTTGAATGCAAATTATCCCRGGTCAGACAGGCTCAGATCTTCTGCCCCCTCAAATTCATTTGCATCAGCTCTGGCAGGGTGAAGCTGGGGGATCTGGGGGATCTTCACTGGGGAAATGTGGGTGTGGGTAGGGAGCCAGCAGATGTGGAGAATGTTTGCTGGGGGCTGTGATGCAGTTGGGGTAAGTCACTGTGCAGCCCACAGTCCTGACCAGGGTGAAGGTTCAGGTGGTGTCCCAGTGCTTGGGCAAGTGYCCCTCTCCATTGTCTGCCACCTCACCAGGGTGCCCTGTGAGGGAGAGGCAGCATGAAGCCTTGCCTAATTCTTGCTTGCAATGTAAAATATTCCAATGGGTCCAGCTGCCAAAGTGCCATCATCACAGGAAAAGCTGTGTTTTCACTAAAAAAAACCCAACAAAAAACCACTCAACTTCGATGCTAGTGTACGTGATTATAAAGAGTAGAAAAAGTCTATAAAACTCAGCTGAAAATGGTTCAAGAAATCAGAAAGAAAATAAAATTCTGAAGCCCTTTGGCATTGTATTTTAAAATCTCATAATTTATAGTGTTGTTTCCTGCAAGGCCTGATTCATGACTTTTAATGTTTGGAGTTGCCTGTCTGATAGGGAAGAATGTTGCTGGTCAAAAACGCTCAAGCAAGCATCTGTTAATGCTAAGTAYCTATGGAAAAGGAATTTCCAAGTACTGATTTTACTTATCTATCATCAGTTTTTGTTTGGTTTTTATTTTTTAAAAGCTGTCCATTTTCTGTGTCACTGTGCCCTAACCTTACTGGTTTTGCCTTTATTACCACTGGAGGAGCAGCAGCTTCATTAAGAAGRCATGCACTTTCCCTGGAATATTGGTCCATCTAAACTGCAGCCACATAAAATGGATCAGCTGTACACAAAACTGGAGGAGAATCTTGCCACAACATTTTCATTTCACCWAATCTTTTGAGTGGTATAAATCATTCATACCAAACCAACCATTAGGGTGAAACTCTGCCCTGTGTGAAGGTCTGGGCAACTTGAAGGCACATTTCAGATGTTTAAGAGAGACATAAATGGTGCTGTTGTTTTGTGCTGCTACAGAGAACGACAGGACAGAGAGAGCTGCTTTTCCAATGCTTTTGAAGGTTTCTGAAAGTAAAACTCCTCTCACCTGGACTGTTCTTGAAGCTGTGTATGGGGTGTTAGATCAGGGGATGCTGAGGGGATGCCCTCTGAGGTCAGTTTTTCTGTTATTATTGATGCACCCTAAATAACCAGTCGACCAGCACATGACAAAGAGTGGGCTGCCTCTTTTTAGGAAAAGTGAAGCATAAATGCACTCATTAAMTAATCCTGCTGTTTCCTGTTTGCTGTGTGATGGATTTCAGAACTGTCATAACTAATAAAAGCTCTAGATTTTATCTTACAGTTGCAAGGATTTGCTAAAGCAGGACATACCCAAGTGCTTGTAGAGCTACCAGGGCTAAATTTGAGCTGTTGGTTTTAGCTTATTGCCTTCCCAAACTTTTACAGGGAGCCAAAGAGCCCTACTGATGGAATTGTAAATGAAGTGATCCCGAGTGTAACTTGGTAGAACTCTGACACTTCACTTAAATATTATTGGTGTATAGTTAGCGTGGTTATGTTGTAGTTTGCATTGGTGTTTTTCTCCTATTCATTTATCGTGCCTACTTCTGGGGGCTTTTTTCTGGTTTTTTTTTTTTAACACAAAACATGAGAAATGAGTGAGCTCACATACTGACAAGCAAGTATTTAATCTGTGGCAAAGCAATCAACTTTGTGTTAGTTCTAGAATATCTCATTACCCTGCAATAAATACCAATTTAATACATTTAAATACCAATGTGACTGGTTCAATTACCTTAAGTGGAGGAACAAATAAGAATATTTCCTTATTTGCCATATGCTGACAGGGGGTTGCATAAAGATGTTTGAAACAAGCTCAGTCAGCTGCAGAAATACAAAGGCACTATTGAGAGATAACGCTGGCTTTGTTCATATAGGAATAATTAAACACATGCAAYATTGCTACCTTGTTTTAATTGCTGCATGTTCTGCACAGCACTTCATTTGAGCAACACACAGAGTAGTCTTTCTTGCCTGAGTTACAYTGGCAATTTAAACTTTGTACTCTCCTTCTGTGAGATCTTCAGGTAATAAAATGCTACATTATTAAGAACCCTTAACATTTTACATTTGCAAGAAATCTATATTATGTTAGAAAACAGGACAACTGAGTTATTTTTCTGAGTCAGATTCTAAAGAAAAATGCCATCAGCTGACAATTCTCAAGTCAGGATTGGCAATCAATGATTCTAATGCCTCTTTCATGATAAAAAATACTTTAATGTGTATAAAGGCCATTAACCTAAACATTTGCTGTGTTACAGGGCAAGGAATTCTAGTCTGGTGAAAATCAGTAAAGGTCTGCTGAGGTTATTCCCATCAGCCAAGGACCCAGTCCCATAAAACGTTGCTTTTGTAATTCCCTGACTCTGGGGTTGCTGTCAGGAACTGCCCATTTACAGGCTTGATACTTCTCTGAAGGATGGGTGAATTTTTTTGGCAAACATAAAAGCTAGGGAAAAATTTAGTTCACTTAAATTCTCTCTTTTCCTTTAGTGTGTTCACATGCCTTTGTGCTGCCTGGTTTGGGAGAGGATCAAAAATGAACATGCTCTGAGTTTTACTCGTGGGATTTCTGACTTCAATAATACATGTGTATTATTGGAAGCCTCATGAGAGTCCATTCTCACCAGTTTCCCAGAACATTTTCATTCCCAAATTGGTATAAAAGCACTCTGGAAATGCTTGCACAGACAATGTTCAGCTCAATGGGAGCTCCTGGGTGCTTAACACTCTGTAAAAGTCTGTCATTAATTTAACAATCTGTGTATGGATTTAGGGTCCAGACTTTGCGCTTTTTGTTGGTGGATCATGGATCGTGTCCCTGTCACGATGTCTCAGAATCTCGTTCGATTTATCCAATGCTTCAGTAAAGTGTGAGTGCCCTTCTCAGGGGGACAGGGAGAGGTAAAATGCCCCTCAGCCCTGGCTGCTCTGTCCCCTCGGCAGCTACCTCCCAAAAAGGGGCTGTGGGTCAGAGTGGAGAGGGAAGGAACTCCTTTAATTACCGTGATTTACTGCCCTTGGCTTGGCTGTTTGCTCCTGATGCTTCCCGAGGGTAAAAATATCTTTCACCTCAGCAACACTTTATGCAATTCAACCCCTTTCTCCTTTCCAGATATGCTGCTTGTCATTTTTTTTTCTACCTAATTTCACATCTTAATTTGCTCATTTTGATTATATTTTCCAGAGCATTGACATTTTGACCCTGACTTGAGAGGGGCTCAGTAAGCCCTCTCTCCAAAAGTCAGCCAGTGATATCGGGTATCTGCAGTTCCAGGTCAGGCTGTGCTCTCCTGCTGGCTCTCATTCTTGGAAGCAGTTTTGCTTATGACTGTAGTAAGGTTAGAGTCTCACATATTTTTCAGACTACCAACTTAACCCATCCCAAGAGGTGATTCTACTTCATTACACATTCCCTGAAGAAACAATAATTTATTTAAACTGCTTACATGATGCAGGATTGCTTTGAACAGCCTCGTGATGGTATTGGTTGAATACCCTTGGTTTGGAGCAAAGAGGAATTCGTAAGATGAATGTTGGCAAACTAAACAGGACTTTATTCTTCCTGGGATTCCTTGGCATGTGTGAGAAAATGATACATTTACCACATTTTCAAGGCTTAACCCTAAACCTGCTCTAAGCAGCTGGCAATTTTCCTGCTGCCTTGGCGGGGTTTTGTCCCTGCTGGTGCACAGGGACTGCCACCTCCAYGCTGGTTTCTCTGGGGGGACATTTGGAATGTCTCTGAACCCTTTGCCACCATGAACTCGGTATTATGAAATGCTGTGTCTGCACAGGGATGCTGTGATGTGCTTCCCTCGATAATTGCCGGGCTCTGAGCAGAGCTGTGCCTTCTGGGCTGGGCTGGCCTGCTCTGGCTGCCTTGGAGTGTGAGTTCTGGCAGGAACTGAGGGGTGGTGGCAATGTGAGGGTGGTTTCTGTGCTTTGTCAGGACCATGATTTGCTCTTAAAACCCGAGGGAAGGGCCTCTTGTTCCCTCAGTCTGGGGTGGAGTCTGAGCACAGGTATGGGAGTTGTGGGGAGACATCTCTCCTCTTCCAGCCCACATTGGTGTTTAAAAGTTGACATCTGTCCAATTCCAGAGGCCAAAAGGCTGCTCATGGCCATTGTCAGGGGGCTCTAAGCTGTGTGGATAGCTCGGTGTTCTCTGGATCTCCATCATACCCTCCTGTGGCTTCTGGGCTGCCCTGGTTCCACATGGGCAAGGGTTGATCTGACAGAACCCAGGGGGCACAGCCGAGTGAGRGCAGTGCCTCCTCCAGAGAGGGAAAGCTTTGCTGGCAGAGCTGGGTCTTCTGTGCACCAGAGACTTAACAGTGCAGCAGGGCAGGAAATAAGGRTTTGATGAAAATGAGCAGTAGATAAGGAAATGTCATGAGTTTTCTCTGCAGAGTGAATGAGGACAGAGTCCAGTATGCTGTAACCTGAAATGGTCCCAACCATGCTGGGATGTGCATGCTAGATTTCTAGGAATTGTTGGCCTCAGAAGATTGTAAGTAACCAGCAACTGTAGCTCATAGGTCATCTGTTCTCCTTATCCTTTGTATTTCAGGGAAGTTCTTTGTTTACATCTTTATATGTTTTAAGTAGAGCTAAAAACTTTAATTTGTCTCTGTACTTTATGTTCTGTAACTCTTGATGGGATGTGTTTGAATCAATGATTTGGGGATTTTTAGGAGCTGGACATTTGGGAAATAACACAGCAGAAGTCTTGGATCAATGTCCACTGAAATCTGTGGAAAGCTTTGTGCTGATTTCAGTTGGCCTTTAGTCAAGTCTTKTAAAACTTTTTGCGAATATTTGGAACTATTTTAATGGGTGTGAAATKACATTTAACTCTTCCTTTTTAGTGATTTTTCATCTTGAGCACATTCACACCCACATAATGGTATGGATTTCATTGATTTCCTTGGCCATTGTTTTAGTTAAGGCACAGTGGGTTTTTAACACCTTCTTTTATGTGTATGCTCCTAACACTGAATAAGGCATTCTGGATATAAGCAGCATTTCTTTAGGAAATATGTGCATACTTTTCAGTGCTTCATTTAGCTGAGCTACTCTTGTTCTTGTGCAAACTTAATTTAACTTTACATCAGTCAGTATTAAGTAGTTCTGTTTAGCAGAGATGCTGCAKTTCAATTATTCATCTGTTTCAATTCTCAGTTTTGTTTTGTTGTGCTTCTTACATCATTATTTACATCATGGTTTCTGAAATTCCTCTAACTTCAATATGCACAAAGCTGTTGCCTTCAGTTTAATTAGGCTGTAATGAAAATGCCTTRTTGCAAACAGAGCACCCACAGCCAGGGAGTCTTTTGAGTGCAGAGTGAGGATTTGTCTGCTCTCTCAGCACTCAGCTTTGTTAAATTACAGGAGAGAAATACAGGTTCTGCAAATCCTTCACTCACTGTCACTGCTCTGCTTTTTATGGAGGGTCTGGTTTTTCTGGAGATGCTGAAACCCCAAACTGAATTAGGTTTCCAGGCTGGTGAGCTGCCAAAGGCTTCACTCAGGGTCTCACAACACAGGGGAGTAAATGGGAGCAGYGTCTGCTCTTCAAGTGAGAAGCCAGTGAGACCTGTTAGGAACAGATATATTAGTGATTATCTCTCAAAATTCTTCCACATGGGTTGAAAATTAGTGGTGTATCTAACCTGATTTTGTGTAGTTAAGATGATCTTTTTCAGTGGTTTAAACAATTTCTCCTTATTGTTCAATTCATGGTTTATAATCAATTTTAAAAATCTCAAAGCAGATACCACATTATAATTACCCTCATCCAAATCTCCTTTTGAGATTCTTCTTCCTTTTGAAACACCAATGAAACAGAACAAGTGCCTTACCTTGGTGATTACACMCAGATACTGAGGAATTTCACAGAGCCATATTGGATCTGGAAATTTGTTTAACCCAGAGCTAAGCAAACCTTTTGTAAYAAATAACAAGAGTAGGAAGAATGTTGCCTTTTTATTTCTTCTCAACTTTTCTGCAAACAGACTTCAAGCTCCTCCAAATTATTGATTAAAAACTACTTACTAACCACAAAGGCAGTACATGTCTTTTCATTTTCCTTCCAATGGCATGGAATATCCCTTGCAGAAGAACAGCAAATATGTGTTGTGAGGGAAGAAGAAAACAGCAAATTCCAACTGAACAATCTCTTGGGTGTTCCTTCCCACCATRTTCTCACAATTATTGCTATTATTAGTGATAGCCACAGTGGGATACAGACGGAATAGAAAGGAGTTCCTGGCCTTTTTCATGCTGTTTTGTCTAGACTTACAAGAATGTTAGATTTTGTCATCCTGCTTCCCTCTCATGGTGTTATAATTGCAGAGAATCTGAAATAAAAATGGAATTTTGACCTAGCTGACCCTCACCTCATTGTRTCCTAAACCCATTGAGGTTAATGGAAAGACATCCTTGATTCAAGGGAAATCACATGTAACACATAAAGCTGTGCTGAAAGTAGGAAACCAAATGCATACATTTCCATGACAGTTTTGACAGTATTTATTCTGAAGTATTTGAGCTGGATAAATACATTGCATCTAACTCACAATTATGGAGATGTTTCATATATTTGTAGAAGAAATTCCCAGTTCACCCAGGAGTACGCAGTAGCCAAAATGTGGCCTTCAAGAAACTGGAATTCCTTCATTGAGTAAGGTTAGAAAAGACGATTCTGTGCCAGTCTCCTGCCTCTGTGCTGTGGAATTTCTCATCTGGCATGTTTGCCAGCCAACAATGGAGCTATAGGCACTTTCCTTTACCCAACATCTGCAGAAGTGCTTGGCAATTGTTGTCCTGTTGCTCCCTTTGCAGTTCTCCAGAGGGCTGCAGCTCTGTCCAAAGCCAGGTCAGCATTCTCTGCATTGCTTTGGAATTCCCAACGTGATTATTTCAATCTGAATCCTTGAAACATCCCCATACCTGGAAGAAAATGGTGTGTGATTGAGTGAGTGTCCAACCTGCATTGTGGCACTTCCCCTTTCTTCTTGACAACTTCATAAAACTGGATGTTATCAAAAAGAACGTATCTTTCATTCACACAGCATTTTTCAATTTGGAGGATGACTCTGATGTAAAACCCAAAGGAAAAAAGTCTTATTGGAGATTTAGGGTCATTTCTGTTGGGAAAAAAGTGACTACATTTGTAAGGCACTCAGCTACAGCCTCTGTAAAGGTGCAGCAAAATACATGCAAGGCCCAGAATTCAGTCACTTCTTCCCCCCACCATGAATTCTCAATCCACCCTTATAATGTTAAATATAGAAATGATGTTTAGGGCTGAGACTTCATGTACATCAGGGACAGTTTCTTACAGGAAAATGTAAAACCCCCTTTCTCTTCCATATGGTTTGAATCATTTACAAAATGAATCCTACAGGAATAATTTCTGATGTGGAAACCTTTAAAATGGGGAAATAAGAACCAGATTCACTGCATTTCTGTTTTCCAGCTGAAAAAAAAAAATCTCTTAGCATCGCCCAATTATCAGTGCATTCTAGATAAAGATTGCCTCTCAGAACCACTTGTAAATTGTGTGATGACACACATCATGAGGATTAAAATATTAGTCATTCTCCCTACAGGAATGTACTTTGTCATGACCAAATGCGATCTGACATTTGAAATATGCCAACTTATTGCAGTGAACAGGCGAGTTAAATTCCTGTCAATTATTTAAAACCTGTCTTTTATTGATGGAGGCAATTTTAACCTTCTTTTAGAACATTAAGCAGATACAGACTGAGATGCGTAATTATGTGAGTTCATGTCAAAGAGAGGAGAATGGGCAAGTTGTTAATCAGAATATCATTTGTTTGTTTTATTATTATGATTATTCAGAGGGCAATTAGACCCTCTCAGTTCATAATGTGGAATCTCTTCTATTGCCAAAATTGAGATCACAGAGTGATTTTACAAGCACTCTTATTGGGCCCCTGTGAAAGGTGCTTGTATTGGGGAGTACTGCAAAGCTGCCTTTGATTTGGTTCAGCAGAAGAGAATTTTCATGAAAAGAGCACAGTGTATGATTTTGACTGTTGAGGAGCTGTAGATSTTTGATAAATCTTTCCAGCTGGAATAGACTTAAAATCCATTTCAGCATTAGCTTAGTAAACAGTTAAAGCTGTGAAGACACATATGTATCTTTCAATTTTCACTTGCTTTTCACTTTGTAGTGTGTTTTCCTCATGGGAAGCAGTTCTTAAAGCACACAAAATTCCACAGATCCTATGCTTATGTTMGGCATTCAAACTGCTCTCCTGGTGCTACCCATGGCATTCCAGCCCTGGGAGGTTGTGCTAAAGAAGAACATCCATTTCAGAAGGGTAGAGGTGACACATGTGTCATGTCTGCATTTTCAAAGGCTTTTTTGAGGAAGTGGGGGGAATCATGGTCTTGGAGGACTCTAGATGTGGGGCAAGATGGTTTTCAATTGACATTTGTTTGTCTGCACATATTTTTCTGAAGCCTGAAAGATATGTAGTCCTYGTGGGATGTCAGTTTTGGCAGGAGGGTGTTGGCACATGGTAGAGCCTTCTTGATCCAAACCAAAAATCTGTATCTAGTATTACGTATATAATGTAATAGAATTACCTGATGAAATTTTTTGGTTTTCGACTTGGTAAAAAGGGGTGTTTATTACAACATGTTTTACAAAACCAAGAAATGAAATAAAATCATAACTGATTAATGAGCTGCATGGAAATACTTCCTCAGTGCCACCCACATTTCCCTGGCCCTGATCCTGGAAACACTTCATCACATGTGCAGTTTTATGCACAGATACTATGTGAAAACTACARTGTAGTTTTCCCATACTTCTGTCTTTCAGGGATCCAAGACGGAAAATGATCAGATGCTTGCTTTTGCTGATTAGCTTTGCCTTGTAGGAGTGTGTACATTTTAAACTGTGTATAAATTACGATTGAAGTTCAGGGAGTTGATTGCTGAGTTATGGTGCTTAAATGTTCAGAGGCTCCACCTTTGTGCTGMTGACCTGTAATGTCATTTTCTACTTAGAGTGCCCTTAAGTCTGAGGTTTCTGTTTGGTAGAAATACCTTGTTCTGAAAAAGGTGTGAACCTTAACTSAAATATTTTGTTTTACTGAAGTGTGCACATAGGAGAAGTTGTGTTTCCCAAAAGCATTTCCTTTGTATCTATATCCTTAACACAAACACCCACACAAACAAACCTGTACCCTGAAGAGTGGGTTAATGTTGCATATGAATGTTGCATATGAATATGAATATCCTATTGCATGAAGGTGCTGTGCTGCCAGCCCCACAACATTGCTGCTTTGTGTGTTACCACATGTGGAAATTGGTCATCTCCAGAGCGAAATATACTGAACTGGGAAGGATATCCAGATCGTAATCTGGATAACAGTAATAACTTGATATATAACTTGAATAATAATAAGTTGAGTAGCAGTAAGTGTAGTAGCTAACCCGTGCAGAGGTGAAGCCTGCAGCGAGGCTGGGTTTTGCAGGGAGCTCACTCATGGAGCTGGCTCCCTAACTCRGTGCCGTTCCTTTCCCAGTCTGGTTTGATCAGGACGCGGCAGATCGAGTTCCTGATCTCACCGCTGCCCCAGCAGCTGGCCCAGGAGCACAACTACACATCCCCCGTGGGCCACCACCCGCACGTGCTGTACCGCCGGGCCGCCGAGGGCAAGGTGCACCGGCCCCAGTCCTCCCCTCGAGGCTACCGCAGCCACGCGTCCCACCAGCATCGCCGCCGCCCAAGGGTTCCAAAGCAGCATTTCTGTGGACGTCGCAAGAAATGTATGTAAGGAAACTTTCTSTCCTTTTTTGAGGTAGTGGGTGTTGCAGGCTGTGGGGTCGTCCCGAGGTGTGCTTCACACCCCTTTGGGATGGAGACGTAACCGCTTTAAATTATGTATTCCTAACATGAAACGCGTATAAGAAATTTGAGTTTTTTTCTAAGTTCACAGAATCATCTCTTCTATTAAGCCATCAGAATCGCTGTTTAGCTTTCTTGTACTTTGCCTAGATTAAAAGATCCCAATGGTGATATTTTTTTTTACATTGACATAGTTTTCAGTAAGCAGTTCTGCACAGTGATGGATGCCAAGTCCCTGAATTTCTCTCTGTTAGATTKGGGATAAAAAATTAATTAGGCTTGAAGATGGAGAAAAAAGTCTTCAAAATAATTTCTGAGAGGATAAAGTGTTTTGGAACTCACTATTTAATAATGAAATTTTCAGCAACTGAGATCTTCAAAAAGAACCACCCATGTAAATTGTATAAATAAGATTTTGGAGTCACATCTTAAAAAATATATTGAAGTATATTGTCTTGCCAAGATCCATTCTGAGGCCTTCATTAGGCCCTCRAATTGTAGAACATTTTAGAGCCCCCTTGGTCCCTATATCTATACTTTTAACATTCAGTTGAGTCTTTTTGAAAGCTGATCAGCTTCTGAGTTGAGTTTCTTAATGAGGGTCTCCAGGACTGCAAACAGTATTGAAAACAGTGCCTCAGTCCACTTGCATTCTTCCAACTTCCTACTGAAGTTATGAGAAAATGAACAGCTTCCTCTTCCAAAGGTGTGTAAGGAAGAGAGAGAAAATAAATAGGAGGGAAGGAATGAGAAAGGAGTTAGTGGGAAAAGTGGCTGGCAGGGGCTGAGGCCTGGAAACAAATGGCTTGTTAAAAATCCAAAATTCCTTCCCCCCAGGTTTAAAAGCCAGCCCTCAAATACCAGATGCACAAGCCTGTGATTCAACCTGTAAACATTTGCCTTCTAGTGCAGCCCCAAACTGCTCCATTTCATCCCCCTTCCCTCCTGTCTGGTTTTCTTGCTGCAGAGCAGGGCTGAAGGTGCTCTGTTGCCTCCTCTGCTCTACACTCATTTTGTTTGGATTGTCCACTGTGGGTTTGTGAGTTATTTGCTGTTCCTCCTGTGACTGCTTGTCCAAGTTCAGGATTATTCCTGTCCTCTTGAGCTTTTACACAGTGCTTATCACTGTAGGGATACATTTGAAAAAGTAAGATGTCCTTTTTATGTTAAATGCACTTCASAGTGCTGAGTCCTTGCAAGCAGACCACTGTTGTGTGTTCTGTGGTGTTCTTGGTTTCCCAGTTTGGCATGGAAGAAAGCAGGGTCTGTTTTAGGTCTTTGGAGTAACTTTGTGAGGAGGCACAGGCAAGATTTTTTTCGTCACCTGAGGCTCCCTCACTTTTGTTGTTACATCCTGTGTAACAGTGTGAAAAAAATTCCCCATTATTACCCAAAGAGTTTTTTGAAGTAACCTTTGGGTTAACTCTTGCTGCAGAGGCCGTGAAGGTTTATCCAGAAGAAGCTGTGGATGGCTGGAGCACTATAGGATGTGGGAGATGGATTTCTTTTCCTGTTTTCTGAAGGGCTGGAGCAGAGACCTTTCCCMAGCTGTGCTGCACCAGCACAGAGGGAGGAATTGCACCCTGGCACTGGGATGTGCACTGCCTGCTGCCCAGCCCTCCTCCCTGTTGCCTGACATTCCCTGCASTCCATAAATGCATTCCCAGCAGGAATATCCTCAGTGGCAGCTGGGGGTGGAAGGCCAGTGTCAACCCAACTGCAGGCTGGCAYGAACTCACTTGGGGTGGAATCTGATTTCTGCACTGACCTTGAGCATCTCTTGTGGAAAGGAAGTTTTTGCCAACTGCTGTGTGGCACATGCCAACCACCTCAGAAAGTTAGCAGAAGGACAGGAAAAATGCAGATACTCTRTTAAAAATTCTGTTGCGTTTTTTTGCACAGATGCTACCATTTTATGAGATTAATTCCTTATTTTAAACTGCTTATTGCATACGAATGTGGTTCTCCCATTTCCTTCTCTCCCTGTAGCTGTCCTTCCCTCAGGAATGAATCAGGTCTTTTTTAATAAATRTGGAAGAACTTAGCCAGAAGTATTAAATCACATGCTATAAAAATAATCTAAGGCTTTAAACCTGTGATACTTCATTTTCTGATGAAACTGTTCATGGGTGATCTGAACTCTTTCCAAAACAGTTTTATTTCCTTTTAGATGCACCCAAGCCACCCACAGAAGAGACCTACATTCGCTCAGATGAATATGGRACTTCTGCGAGGTTCAAAAGATCGTCTGCTAAAATTCAGAAAAATGGAAGTCTAAATGTTGAAACCCTTGTTGTGGCAGATAAAAAAATGTTGGAGAAGCATGGCAAGGAAAATGTAACCACCTATATCTTAACAGTCATGAACATGGTAAGGTGTGGTGCTACTGAAGTGTCTTCTCTCTGGGGTATATTGTCTTGGCAGAGTGGGATCTTTCATTAGACAAATAGTCTAAATATCTAAATACCAAAAAGACCAAAGGCACCTTATGCAAGCCTTTCTTCAACCCTCATCTTATGTATTATTGATACTAAAAAGCCTTTGAATACATACCTTTAGATCATCACAGCTTGGCAGTCATGATGTACTGCAGAGTAAAAAAAAAAAAAATCAGAACGTATTTAAAATGTTAAATTTTAAAATGCTTCATATGTAGCACAAAAAAAGCAGATACACTGAAACTGAAACTTTCATTTAGTATCATGATGCTTTGTCTSTTTTATCTTGTTTCCTAGAAACAAACATTTATTTGAGAAAGCACAAATCTATTTCCATCAAATGATATAATCTGACTAGAAATATGTTTTCCTGCGTGTCTTTGCTCTTTACTTTTGTAAAACCTGAGCTTGAACTTTGGCCTTGATTACACTTGAYCTGGGAGACCAAGGATAGGTCAAAGCCCATTGAAGTCATTACAAGATTCTCAAGTTTTTGTCTAAGTTGAGGCTTAATTCTTGTGGTTTGAGCTCTTTYRGATTAATCMTACAAGGTATCTAACTCCATTAGTMATTTTTGAAAATTGAAGTCCAAGACAATAACTYGATACATATGTTAAATCTATTGAAAAGGGATTATGCATGTAGGTGATATTTCCTCTCCAATAATCCTTGCAGGTCTCTAGTCTGTTCAAGGATGGAACAATTGGAAGCGATATAAACATTATTGTTGTCAGCCTGCTGCTTTTGGAACAAGAGCCTGTAAGTTGTGTTAGGATTTTTGTCTGAGCTACTTCATTTGCTGCTGTTCATTGGGTGTTCCTGTGTTATGTGCAGGGAGGTTTCTTAAGACATAGAGTGTGAAAAGAAATGAAAACTGCAAAAATCTCCAAAATGACCCTTTCTGTTTTTCACTGCTTCTTGGGTTTTGTTTCTAAATTCTTCATTTCATGTAAATGTTCTTTAGAAACAGTGAAATGATTCCAGTAAGATAAAATTTAATTTCCAGTGTTTCCTTGAGGAGAAATGGCTGGAATGAGAAATCTACTTAATAAGTATTTAAATAAATAGAAAAATTTTGAACTGGACTTTCCAGGATRTGATGATCAGCAGTGGTAAGGAGTCAGAAGTCTCAAACTGAAGAAAGCATTTAACAAAAGGTGGAAGTGCAGCCAATTCTTGTGTCAAGGGTGCTGAGATGCTGAGACAAAAGAAGACAAAACCTCTTTTGCTGAAAAGACATTTGGGATGGGTTGATCCACTTGGATAATACTTTTCCTCCCCAGAAATCATAATACAATTTAATCACAATATTGAATATGGCTTGGTGTTCAGCATTCTCAGGAATCAAATATATTTGTACACTGTAATTCCAGCCACCAACTCTGGAAATATCTGTGTGCCTGGGGAGAGGTCCAGTTTTATTTTACAGTTTTAGGAGATTCACTCATCAGCTGACTCAGYCCTCACTGACAATTCACATGGGAATACATAAATTGATGTAGGACAAAGWTGAAGTGTTAACTGCCTTTTCCCTAAGCAGCTCTTCCTCTTTCAATCTCCTTTCTCAAGTCCTGATGGAAGCCCCTTGTCTGTGTRTCTGTGCCATCCCTGCAGGGTGGGTTATTGATCAACCACCACGCTGACCAGTCCCTGAACAGCTTCTGCCAGTGGCAGTCTGCCCTGGTTGGGAAGAATGGGAAACGCCACGACCACGCCATCCTTCTGACCGGCCTTGACATCTGCTCTTGGAAGAACGAGCCCTGTGATACTTTAGGTATGAGAAACTTGGGTGTCCACAGCAAAACCTGAATTGTTTCAAATAAAAAAGCCCATTTTTGCACATGCTGTTGAGTCTTCTTGAAGAGGAYGGAACAGTATTATTTTTGCATTGTCACCTCTTCAAGGAATGTTTTTGATTTTGAGAATATTTCTGAGCCACTCTATTTTTATTTTATTTTTGTGATTGCTTGCYCCTTTTGGATGGGATTCCTCCCTAATTTGAGAGCAGTAAAGGCATGGGGGGTGGGTTGAGGGGAGAATAATCCTTACAAATAAAGTGCAGTTGGAGAGGTTAGGTTTGATTTATAATTATATAGGAGTTCCTTTATTGTCACATAAAAGTCTGCTGTAATTCCTCCATGATAAACCTGATGAAGYAGACAAGCGTCTCCATGTGCCAAAACAAACTGGCTTATTAGGACCAGCTCAGATGATATGTGCATTTGGAATTCTGTAGAGGAAAAAGCTGTTTTACTGCTTCCTTCCTTCAGGATTTGCACCCATCAGTGGCATGTGCAGCAAATACCGCAGCTGCACCATTAATGAAGATACAGGCCTTGGGCTGGCTTTCACAATTGCTCATGAATCTGGACACAAGTAAGTTTCTTCTGCTACAAACAAATGTGTAAGTGAATGGAAACATAGCACATTTAATATAAAACAGTTAAATATAGYACATTTAATATAAAGCAGTTAAATATGGATCATTTGGATTGGCTCATTCTAAATATAAATCATTTGGAAGCCCAGAGGGTGGTGGTGGATGGAGTTCCGTCCAGCTGGTGGCTGGTCACCCTGGGGCTCTGCAGGGCCAGTCCTGTTTAACACCTTTAAGCTTCCCACACTGCTCCCAGGTTCCAGTAGACAAATTAATTCTGGTATCCATGTGGTTGCTCCAAAAAGAGAGGGGTCACTGCAGGTTACTGCAGCTTCCAAGGGAATCTCTCTGATCTTAGAGRTCGCCTTTCCCCAAAGATCCCGTGTTTCATAGGGAACATTTGGCCTGTTCTTTGTTCTCCCTGCCTGTTTAATGCATGATTTGGGTAAAACCCACCTTTAGAGTGGCTTCTGCCTTTCTGTGTTTATATCCATTGCATTTCCATTTGATTTCTATTGTAGAAAGACTGTAATTTTCTTAGAATCCGGTGTCTTTCATACATAATCAGTAATAATGATTCATGGAGCTTCAGCTTTTCAAATTGTTGAATTAAATCTAAAGAGGATGATYGGTTTTGTTCTGCTCTTTTCCCCCAGTCATTTTGAATTACTTTTCCACAACTTTGTGCATGGTTTTGACTTCCAGTTTTAGCACAGTTCAACCTGTCTCTCAACCTGGTGAGAATGTGTCTCACCACGGGCAGTGGAGAAGCAGAGTTTCTCTGTGTGGTACAAACCTGACATTGAGGTTTAGTTAAAAGGTCTTTATTTTTCAGCAATATTAATGCCCAAAAAACCTTTGGGAAGCAGTGATCCTGGATTCTGCTGATGGGTCAAGGCATGAAGCCCTACCATTCGCCTGACTGAACCAGGACTATTTGGTTTTCATTGTACAAATGTGCTCTGCAGTACACACYATGACCTAATGTCTGCACGAGTGACCCTTTCACAGGTTTCTGTACATCTGAAGGGAARCAAGGAATTAAAGAGTAATCCAGAGACAGGGAGGCCCGTGGGAACTGGGCCAAAGCATTCAAAGGGGCCAGATATGTGATATGAATATTGTTTGATCCTCCTTAGTGTCACACTAAGGCAGTTTCACTGATCAGTACATTTTTAATGCCCTTTGATCAGTATTAGGAGAGAATCAGGCCCATAGGTTATATTTTTCAAGACTTTTCCCATTTAGTCTCTTAATATTCTCCTCCCTTTTTATTTTCTTATTTGCTTTGGGGGATTCTACTTGGAATTTTTAAAAATTTTTCTTGTTTTCCCTCTTTTTCACCGCTGCCTTTAATTCACATATTATTCAACCTTCCTTTGGTATACTTCCATGCTCCTAATAAAATACTTCTTCCTCTCCTGGGAAAAGCCTCTGCCAGACACAAAATGTCTTTATGATCATTTGTCGTGTTCATGGTCCTGAGACTACCTAATATGTGATGTAAGACAACAAAACTTGATTTCTTTAATACAGAGATTCCTKGAAGAGAAAGAAAACAAACCTGTGAAAGCCTTGGTGGTGCTGAGGTCCACTGTGAATATATGAATATATTAACCAAAGGTTTCMTATCACACTCTGTGACCCACTGAAAGCTTCAGTGGTTAGATATTTTAGTCTTTTGTTAAACATTTTAATGATTTTCCTAAGTCTTTACCTGAAACCTCAGCAGTTCCTCTGGGTTTTCAGAGCCCCTTTTGTCAGTGGGGTATAAACTGGGAATTCTCTTTCTGCAGTGCTGGGGAACAACTTTTTTATGAAGSGTCCTAAAATACTGGCTCAATTGGCACTTTCTTGTCCATTTATAGGAAAAGCCATGTGTTTAGGAAGTTTGGAGCCTCAGCTGATGGCAACACATGCAGTAACTCTGATGAGCCTRTGATGATTTATAGCAGTAGAGGCTTGGGTCCAGTAAATTAGATATTCCCTGCACATGCACAGATTACATTTAGAAAGTCGCCAATGTACTCCAATATTGAAGTAACAGATGATGAAATTTCTATCCAAAACACATTGAAATTCACAGATGTCCCATACAGTGAGTAAATACAGAACAGTGAAAGGAAAACCTCTAAAAATTAGCTTTATTATATCCGTAAAATCCCCATCATTTGTAATTATAACACAATTTTTATTATTATTATTGCTTATTATTCTTTATATCATCCTAACACCTCTCCTGGTGAAAGCAGGGCCTCCTGATGCTCAGACTGAGCAAAATTCACCATAATAAGCARTATTCCCAGTAAGAGGCCCCATTCCCATTAAAAAGTTACAGTTTAGACACTTTGTTACAAAGTGACACTGTATAACAAAGGTGAGGAAACMAATGTGATTTGGCTGAGATAATATAGCAAGTTAGAGGTCAAAATTAGAAGAATAATAATATTTTTATATTCTCTTTATTCACACTCATTTCTTTGGCTCCAGATGGAGCTCTGTAGCTCTTCCCTCCCATCAGGAGGGCAGTTATGGTGTGTAACGTGTATTCCTATGTCTGGCATTTCCCTGGATTCTGGTCTCCACACAGTKCCTGGTAACAGGCATTATCCTGGGCAGAGATAAACCTCACTGCATGCAGGTTTTAGGATGGATTCATGGGAAAGCACAAGTGTGGCTGAACACTGAATCCCTGATGTCCATCCGTGACACAGTTCTGCTTTGGGAATGGGAAATGGGTGAAGTGGGAAGCTCTGGAGATAGCCTGCAGCTCCAGGGCCTCTGGGCAGTGTCCTGCTCCTGGCTCCCCRTGCAGAGCTCCTGGGCAGCCCCAGTGTGCTCCTCCTTGGGACCTGACTGCCCTTTGTCCATCAGACAAGTGGGTGATGACAGAAATGGGCTGTTAATTGGAATTTGTTTCATACCAAAACTAATTTATATGGTGCATAAGCTTTCATCTTTTTGAAATGAAAGGGATGAATTCTGCATTCCCTGTGGAGTTCAAGCATAGGGAWGTTCCCCAGAACATATTTCTTTTCCCCCAGATTTTGTCTTGCTTCTGTTTAATCTAGACTATTACTATTGCTCTCCCACCTGGTTCTCTTTTCAGCTTTGGTATGATTCATGATGGAGAAGGAAACRCTTGTAGAAAAGCTGAGGGAAATATTATGTCTCCCACACTCACTGGAAACAATGGAGTGTTTTCTTGGTCTGTGTGCAGCAGGCAGTATCTCAACAAATTTCTCAGGTAGGTCAGATGTTAATCTGGGCCAGTGCCAGGGAATGCAGCTTTAGTAACTGGGCTTGAATTCTTGAACAGTGTAAAAATTACTAAAGTGTGAAATTCTSCTCCTTTAAAATGTGCTCAGGCCCTTGCAGTATGTGAGCCCACACACTCAGGCTGCTGGAGTGTTGGGGTGGTGTTGCCTGGAAGGGATTTTTTCCTGCCTCATTTCAAATGCAGGGATTTCACCCTCCAGGAGTACCCTGCAGTAATGASTGGGATGTCATTCTTCCCAGGCAATCCTGTCAGCAGCTGAGTTTATTAGAGAATTAGTAGGAAGTGTACACAAAAGAGAACAGATATGGTGGCACCAAAATCATTGCAAAATGTAAATTAATGTCAGTGGCCTTTCTCACTGGACTTTCTCGCTTGGTCTAGCTCATGTCATTTTACATTTTACATTTTTCTCATCCTGTTTCTGGGAGAAAGAAAAAAGGAGAAAGGGAAAGATGTCAGTTATTTTTCCAGCATRTTGTCATTACTCAGTGATGCCTTTAAAGAACTGTTTTTCAAGTACAGTTTAATTCATCATGACATTAATCTTTCCCTTATATTTTTTGTCATTCATGGATAGACTATACAGAATTACTAAAAAATGTGTAGGAGGTACTGTGACCAAGAGCAGCACAGGCATTTTAGATGTTAATTCCTTAGAGTGAGAATCAGGCACTTTGGTGGTTATGTGGTYTGATCCTTGAATTCCCAGGCAATATCTCTGAGTAGCAGCCAGAAAAGGCAGTGGAGTTCTGGGGATTTTTTGATGCTGCAGTGATGCACTATTTTTTGTGTACAGAAGCAAATTGCAAGCTAAAAAGTCATATGAGCCCTCCAGACTGCAATGTTGGAGGTCTAACCTGAGAGACTGACCCTGGGTAGGTAAACCCACAGTGACCTTCTGTCTCAGGCTGAGACAAAGGGGAAAAGGTGGAGTTGGGAGCTGTGCTCTGGTCACCGCAGCCCAAAACACACACCCTGCAGCAGCCTTCTGTCAGCTCCACATGGGGCAGGTTCAGATACTCTGCCTGCTCCTTCTGCTCATTCCTGATTGGGGAATCCACTGAAGGGAAGAAGCAGGCRAGGTCACTTTGCCCTTGGTTACCCAGGAGTACAGGGAGGAAAAGGATTTGGCATCATGCTTTCTTGTTGTCACAACAATCCCAAAACCTGGAAATTCCTGCTTCCTTAAAACTTTGCAGGTCAGGCTACCAACAATATGTCCAGATCTTTGGGTTCCTGCATACAGAAATACTCATTTCAGAGCATACCTCTAAAACTAGTTCAAGGTACTCTWTACCATGCTGAGTATTTGTGCTGGTCTGTAGCTAATTAAAATATTTTGATGTAAAGATCATAGTCGTGATTAATTGACCTTCTCATTACAGTACAGCTCAAGCGGCGTGCCTGATTGATGAACCGAAGCAAACAGGACAGTATAAATACCCTGACAAGCTGCCAGGGCAGATCTATGATGCTGATACCCAGTGCAAGTGGCAATTTGGAATGAAAGCAAAACTCTGCAACCTCAGCTTCGTAAAGGTACCTGTGATGCACTTTTGAGAAGTTACAGTGCCATGAGGGACCTGCCCTCATCTGCAGTTCATCGAATGAGTGCAACACGGGGTTCTTCAGAGGCCTGGGCTGTTTCYCTGCCTTATCTTGCTTGGCAATTTGCTTTGAAGGCACTGGCCTCTTTTGAGGAATATCCCAGTCCCAGGGGAGTTTCGGAAGGAAATGTGTTCTTTCCAGGAGTCAAAAGGAGTGCACTTGAATCCACATGAGCCATGAGCCCTTGCCTGCTGTGTTAAGGGAAATTAGGAGAGTTTTGATCAAAGCTTGCGTGGGGTGTGGGGTAAGAAGGACTCAGTTTCTTGTGTTTTGCTTTTATGCATTGACAGCAGAAAGTCTGGGAGAGATMTATGGGGTTATTTCAGAGCAATGAAATGTAACTTATACTCTTAACTTCATGATGAATGATTAATTTAGATTAACCTATTGTTTTAATGACTGTTGCACTCCTTACTGGTCTCTTCAGGGAAGGCATTTTTTACAATAATCTGGAGTGCTCATTCTGAAAAAAACTATGGTAATTTCTTTTACTCCTGTTATTATCCTGGAATACTTTGATTTATTGTATAATAACCACATTATTCARGTGATGGCAGCTGTGTTTCTTCCACAGCTCATAGACAAGGAAGAGGGAGTGAACAGTGCTGTGCACAGACTGCCTTTCCAGATATTTTCTGTGGCTTAGGAAAATCTTGTCTCTTCACAGTATTATAGTCCCTGCAGACAYGATGAAATTTTAGCCATGAACATTTTAACACTGTTTGCATTCTATTATAATCTCACACTCAATATAGTTTCAAGAAATATATAGTGAAATGGTGCATAAACAAGAAGGCAATATACACGGTATGGTGGGCTGGGAAACTTAAACCCAGGCTTTTCTAAATTCAGGAAATAGTTTATTTATATGTCCTTTAAGGTAGAAAAAGCATGYATCATTTATTAATCTTTCAAAACAGCAGAAAATAATGGAAATTCTGAGTATTATATTGAGTACTGTTTCCTTTTCAGGATATCTGCAAATCACTTTGGTGTCATAAAGTGGGTCACAGGTGTGAGACAAAGTTCATGCCCGCAGCAGAAGGAACASCTTGTGGTGTAAGTATGGTAAGTGGTTTTATAAATAAAACATTGTCGTCCTAACTTGACTTTAGACTGTGTTTGGTCAAATTCAAGCTTCCATMAAAACCAGTTTAACCAGATGCAGATTTGCCATCCTGGACTTTGAGATGGCATTGGGAATGATACCGTGCCTGTTCAGGACGTGTCCCCCCAGGGGTATTTGGCTGATGACAAGGTCTGGTGCCTTTCCTGTTGAGCTGTGGCATCAGATATCTCTGGAAATTCTAAATCAGTAAGAAAATACATGAATTATAACAGGAGTTGGGACAGTGCTTGAAATTCCACTCTGATGTGAGCATACATGAAGCTATAATATTTGCTAAAGGCATCATGTGTTTTGTCATCAGACATCACCAGTGAAATAGCTTATTTGTTTGAGTCAAACCTCCTAATTTCCTTTTATTTTATTTGTTTGTATTTACTCTCATTTGAGTTTATTTGGGTTGAACTGTCTAATTTACTCTCATCTGTAGTTGTACATAATATTTTCTTTTCCTGTAGCATTTCTTTCAGCAGAATGTTGTTTTTATTTTCAAGTTACTGACAAATGTTCTATTTTGCTTTTTCTCTTTGTGCAGTATTTCCAAATTGAATCATAAAAGGGAGATATTTTAGCAGAATTCTAGCAGGCTGTTTGTAAATTACATGGGAAGTGTTCAGGCTCTGCATCCAGGACCATAGAACAACATGAATTTTTTGGAAAAGAGTAAGCCAAAAAAGGACTCTTCAAGAGAACAGTTTTGAAAATTTATACCTCAGAGATTTTCAACTCAGAACTTGAACAAATTTTTGAACATTACTTATCTCTGCCATTGTATGGATCAAAGTCCTACTCCAGAGTCCTTGTCCTGCTGTGAGCTGTTCAGTGAGTTCACTGGGTGACCTTACATTGGAAAGAATCAAACGCTGAAGCTTTTAAATGTGTTTTTAATTTTTTTTTTTTTACGTTTGCTAGGTAGTGCTGACTGTGTTTTCTGGCATTGTTTTGCAGTGGTGTCGAAGAGGACAGTGTGTGCGGTACGGTGAGCATGGGCCCAAGCCCGTCAATGGCCAGTGGTCTGCCTGGGCCGAGTGGTCCGAGTGCACTCGCACCTGTGGAGGRGGGGTCACCTACCAGGAGAGACACTGCAATAACCCAAAGTAAGTCATGGGTATGCAAAGGGATTCTTTTTTATTATTTATGTTGTTAGAACAAAAAGTTAGCAGAGTCCACTTCGGGAAATAACATGTGTGGGAATGTTTGCAGGACTTTCTTCCATGTAGGACTTTCTTCCAGTGTGACCAGTCCATGGGTGAAARACGGAACAGCAGAAAGCAGTGGCTGTCTGCAGACTGCTGGAGTACCAGAAATTCACTTTGTCTGTTCATTTTGGAATTTATTTTGGGACRCTGTAGTGTATCAAATGCCTGCAGAAGAAAGGAAACACCATACAGACATTTTTACACTCAATGGCCCAAGAGCAGGACAAAAAAAGAACTTAAAACTATTAAGACTTCTACTGGCATTATATTATCCAGGATAATGACAGATGTATGTCTGTCATGTTTGTATTCTTTTATATTTCATGAACCCTACAATTGTGTGCCAACTCAGGAAACATTTTTGGTATTTGTCTCTAATTAATGTCTTATCTATAAACACCACTATTCATTATAATAATATTTCAAAATAGAGGTATAGTGTTACCTGACCAGTCTTTCCCAAGTACTCAACTCACTGCAACTTACAAGCAAAAAAAAGGATTTCCTTGTTTTATTTCATACACAAATTCAGCAGGCATAGACACATGTATTCCTCATTGCACACAATAAAAGCAGCATTTAAACTGCCATAATAAAAAACAGAGAAAATATGACACAGTTTATATGAGGCTGTAAAGAAGCCTCTCATCTACTATACAGTGCTGCAGTAATAATATCCACGCTTCATATACTGTGTTATAGGAGAATGTGAGTTAGTTAAAATAGTCTTTATTACCCTCAGCCAAGCCAATTTTTGCAGATCCTCAATAGAGTATTTTCTCAACCTTTTCTGTTGTTTCTCAGTTCATTTTCATAAATAAATTACTTGGATAGTTTCCTTTAACAGTTAAACTGTTTAGCAAAAGAATTCAGGGTCTCARTTAGAGGCCCTGTACATATTTTAGCCTTCCTGCTTCCATCCCTGTTTTCCTTGCTAAATTTGTTTGGGTGCACATTGATTTTTGCATTTATGCATCAGCTCCCCTGAGTGACAGGAAAATGTCCAGTGGTGGAAATGGCTCAGTTTGGTGCCRTGGTGTAATTGGTAAAGACTTCCCACAGGAGCTCTTTAACATGAAGTGTGTCAGCTGCTGCAGCATTTAGAACTTGCTTTCAGAGTCTGTTCTGATAAAGTAAGATTTGATGTAACCAGGCCATACTTGATATCAGAGCTGGATCATGTTTGCCATAGATTTAATTCCATTGTATTAGTGGCAATCCAGCTAGAGCAAAGAGAAGATGGTATAATTCTCTCTGAGTTATGCTGATGGAATGACAGGAGTATAGATAAGCCACACAAGAGGGCACAAATGTCCACTCAGCTGTATTTGCCATCACAGCATCTTGTATAATGTGGAATTATAAGAAAAATAATAGAYTCCATTTTCAATGTTACCCCACACAGAATGATTTGAAAACTCACCCCTATTCAGTGTTCACTTCTATAAATACACAGAAACTCATAATAATGATTCTTTTCCTTTTGAATTTCTGAAACTTATTTCAGATGTTTATATATTTTAGTACATATATATATATATATATATATATATATAATTTTATTTATGCTATGTTTAATTCACTTTTCCTAATCCAGATTTGTTGAAGAGCTGATGTTTATTTTGTTCAAAAACTTGAGAGATTATTTTGGATAGGAAAGTTTTGAAAATTAAAAAGAATGAAATTTCTGTAACAGATTTGAACAAGGGATGTGAGTCTATGAAGAACTGACTGGACTCTAAAGTGAAGTCAAAATAATTGACTTCTTATGAATGTTGAGGGAAATGTCTCAGTTTCTGGTGATTTTAAGGGTGACCCACCTTACCAGAAACTTAAGGACAAGTGAAGAGCACTGAATTAGGCTGCTGCATGTGAAAATATTGTTACCTTGTGTGTCTGTGAAATTTTCCTCTTGCAAATAATAACCAACCAATTCAATTCCCTTCCTCTTGCCAATTTTCAGGCAGCCCCTGTGGCCACACCCAGAGTTGGGCAGATTTGCTAAAATCATCAGGTCCCTGTAAATTGTCACYGTGTAATTTCATGGGTCTGGTTTTCATACGCCACAGCACTTTACAGCTGAGGTGCTTTTCCAAGATAGAAATTGATTGCATAATTGAATAGTTGAGCTGGGAAAGAACCCGAAGAGTGCCCGAGAGATTTAAATTAATATCTAAATCATATCTGTGGGACTGCATCCTGCACTTCACAATAGTGCATTGTTGWGCAAGAGCAGAGTGGAGTTTTAGGCATGTATGCAGTCCAAAGACTGAATCAAAGCTGCTTGGACACTCTTTTAGAAATCTTTTGTGTACAATATCTGTAGCAGTGATTACAGAAAAYGGGAGATGTAAACTGATGCAAATTAATGATGCCATTTAAAATACTTCTAAAAAACAAAGATTGGGAAAGACCTTTCAGATTTGTGCAGAATAAAGTAGCTTTGTGGTACTATCATAATTTGGCCACAAGATAAGCAGAAGTGTTTTTACATGAAATTAAATTACAAAACAGGGAAAAGTAGAACTCCAGAATTTCAGTCCTAATTAATTTTTATTGCATAAAATACATTCCTTGATCAGATGAATTCCAGGATTCCTCWCTTTCTGTGCTGTGTTGCAGTGAATATCATGATTCAGGAAATCCACCCTTAAAAGGGCATGGCAGAATTCATTTAAGCTACTCTTGTAGCATTTTAATATTTGAGTCTTAAATGGAGTAGTTACCTTTTTGCACTTAGACTCCTTTTCCAAATCCATCTTGGAAGATTTTTTTGTGCTGGTCTTTCTTACCAAACTTTTTTTCCTTTTCCAGTTACCCTGAGCAAGGTCTCATGTGGGTCAACCTGTTTATGTCAGTGTTGGGGGGTCACAGAGGGATGAAAGCTTTAGGCTGATTCTGTATTGAGGCACTGTTCCACTACAGAAATATTGGAATATTCTCTGTGCAAGGCATCCCACTGTGAGTGCAGATACACCAACAGCTTCTGGAGGCAGTCAACCCAAAACCTACTGGTGGCACAACCATCCTCAAGAAAAATGTGATTTTCTCAGTGTGGATAATGGTACCTCCACAGAAATTTGCTTTTGTACCTCTCCCTCTCATTTCCTGTGAATTACTTAATTCCTACTGACATCTTGTTGGTAAAAATGAAGGTGGAGAAGTTTCCTTCGCTCGCCAGCCAACAGTTTCAGTAATGGGAATGTACTGTAATATTAAAATGCTGTAATGGAGCTGGGRAAACAGAATGCCTCTCTCAGAGCTCCCTTAGTTTAGAATTTTATCCCTTCCTCAAATGCAAGAATGAGGCTGGAAATCACGATCTAGCCATAAATAATTCTATTATTTTGCTTATTTCGTGGCATTTACTTGGAAAGAGGCTGTTTCTTTTCCTTGCACTAAAGCAGATTTGTTCTCTGGGGCTGAAGGAGGTCAAAAATCCTCCATGTGCTGAAGCTGTAAAGAAAGTCTGTAGGGAATTGAGTCAGCACCCAACAGCTTGGCTGCCCTAACTCAAAGCTCTCACCAGTTGCACAAAGTCAACATAAACACTCCCTGATTTCACTGATGTTCCATATCCTCCCTGCCCTTCACAGGCTGGATTGCCACCAAGTGGGACAGAAAATTTGATTTGGAGACCTTCACCATTATATTCAATATCAGTGTAGCTAGGAGGTGACCTCAAGAAAAGTCACTGGAAGTTGTTGTGTTTTTTTCCACAGCACATTTCACTGGTGAATTAACCTAGTTTTAAATAACAGTAACAGGTGGGTTTCCATCTCTTCCTCTGAAAGACTGCTTTGCAGCCCAGAATTCTGGAAGAGGCACATATTGTGTAAATAAAACATAAAAAGGCAAGTCCCAGCTTGGTTAGAGGGTTAGACATATGGGAGTTAAAATYTATAGCAGGGAAATCAGAAGAAGCACCTGGATTTTCTCTTCCATGTTGCACTGAGCTGTCTCCATGTTACTCCAGGCATGACAAAGTCAGGGCTACATGGGRACCTTGAATGTGGGGAGAAATTCTAGAACAGTGTTTAGGGATTTCAACAATATAGTTTATTTATGGTTTAAACAATAAACAGCAAGTATATTTCAATTGTATATTTTATGCTCTTATATTTTTATTGCTAGTTAATATATTACTGTCATAGAGTATCTTTTATGTTATTCTGTTTTTTTTCCTTAATGTGGGTGTAACATGGGCAAATCTGTCCACTGAAAGTTTGTTGCTTGTCCTTCAAACATGTCAGTTCCCTGATTTAAAAAAAAACAATCATTATATAAATGAGTGCCAGGGCAGCATTGGTGCATTTCTTTTTGCTAGATGCAAGAATTGTATAATACAACAAAGAATTCTTAGAAACCATTGTTCTGAAGACTTGGCTCAGTAGTTGCAGATGTGTATCTGAGCATTGTGAAACTGCACAAATGACATCAGTGAATTGCTCTTAAAAAGAGCAACTCTTGCATTTGACATTGTTTTACAATGTCTRTGCACAGACCAAATAGTCAAAAAAATTATATTCTGATAACATGAGGTATTAACAAAGAAACGGAATATGCTCTTTCCGTTCTGGCCAAAATGAAGGGAACTGCCCAGGTAAGGGTTGCTGAAATGGATGTGACATGTATAAAATTATCCCTGAGTTCCAGCATTKTCCCAAAGCAGGACAACTATGCACAGTCCCCATTTCCTCTGATGATTTAAAAGCACATTTTTTTCCGAGTGATTTACCAAAGAAATGAACAAGCAAATGTAATCATTCATGCTCTTTTTGTTTGATCAGTGTTATGTTATCCTTTATTAGCTCTAATTGTGATAGGTAATTCTTTGCACATGTTCATTCCTTGGTCACARCAGAGTAAAAATAGCTGTATAACAAGGTTGAACCCGGCCAATACCAAATAGCCCTATAAATTTAAATTAGTGCAAACATGACTCACCTCTAGATGGTTGCATCTTTGCTGAGTCTGCRGCGATCCTAGCAGATAATTCACGTCAACTGCTTTGCTGGGTTTTAGGAGCCATGAGAATTAATGGCCCATGTAAGAAAGAGGGATCTCCCAGGGCAGTTTGTCCTCCCCCATTCCCTCTGCTCTCATACACGTGTAACACGTCAATCACACAAAAAGGASACTTTGCAAAATCATCATTTTTTTGTTGTTTTTAGGCCCCAGTAYGGTGGGAAGTTCTGCCAGGGCTCCAGCCGTGTGTACCAGCTGTGCAATAARCAGCCCTGCCCTGCCAACAGCCTGGACTTCCGAGCGCAGCAGTGCGCCGAGTACAACAGCAAACCCTTCCGCGGCTGGTTCTACAAGTGGAAGCCCTACACCAAAGTGGAAGGTGAGAGTGRCCCTGCCCTGAGACAGCCAGGGAGAGGCTCTGAGCACCCATTCACCCTGTGCTCTGGCAAACATCAGCCCATGGCAGCAGAGGCAGGCTCACTGGGTCTGTGTGGGATGTGTTTGCTTTCCAGCAGAGCCTCCCRTGTGATCCTGCCTGTATGGACACGCAGGATTGATTGGGGCTGGGAATTTGAGTCCTTGTCCTTGCCGTGACTCCCTGGCTSTTGCCACCCCTCTCTTTCTCATTTTATATTCCATATTGCTTAGTCTGAAACCCAAGCAAAACAATTTCCATGGAATTTCCAGCATGGGAAATGTAAGCTTCCACAAGAACACCACGAGAATCTTCCTTCCTTTGGAATGTTCTCAGATTTCGAAATGCAGCAGTAAATCAACCTTTTGACTTTTCTGCTGGTATGGTCCCATGAGAAGTGGAAATGCAAACAATGTACTGGCATACATTTTTTAAAGTMATCTTTTACTAAGAGATCTTTATCAAGTCCAGGTCTCAATAACTATTTCTGTTATTTTGCACAAGTGAGTTTATTTTTACTTTATGCATCTTAATTTTGCAAATATTTTGAATCGGTATTCACTTWTATCAGATAAAACAAATATTTTCTCTGTTTTGAAAGCAGGGATTGTTGCTGAAATGACTTGAATAAAAGTGTCTGGATTTTCTCACATCATAGCTTCTTTGTTTAGCACATGTACAAATTGGCTTTTGATGATAATAAATTTATAATTAAATGTATATATACACACATACATGTAATTTTCAGTCATAGCCTGATTATATTTTCTTCAAAAGTCTTTGCGGACATTTTCATGGATATTTAGAAATGTCCTAACAGGCCAGAGGAAAGAAGTAATATGGTTTCACAGTGTGCAAGAGTCGATATTGTATAGTAGGGAGAAAAATACATATTTTTATATAGAAATAAAGGTGGTCTACACTGTTGTAAAGGGAAGGGCTGTGTTTAGTAAAAGAAGCTTAAAATTAGGGACAAGGGGCATGTTTTTCAAAAGCAAGACGTCCCCAAGTGCCTCTGTAGTTGGAAATATCCATCCTTACTCTCAGCTGCTCAAAGGCTCCCCCAAGATCTACATTTATAGTCTGGAAAACAAGATCTGGTTTGCAAAATTGCTACAGATGCTTTACCTCTGTAGAAAGGACTACTGGAAATCCAGCTGCTGATTTAAAAGGACACTATTTTGGATACAATTTCATGTTCTTCAAAACTTTATTGTGGTGTTTTATTTGTTGCACTTAGATTTTGTATTAGAACTGTGTATTTGAGCAAGAGTGAATATATTTACAATTTCATGACTGCTTTTTTCTGTGCAGAATTAACCAGCCCTTTATAAGCATAAAACACCACCCATGTGTAAGGAGAAATTTGACAATGGTTGGGATTTGTTGGAGGAAAAATGCTTTTGTTAGAGAGAAGTCTGACTGCAGTTCTGGCTTTCAGCTGAACGGATCATTTGTGCCATGTTATCCCTTTCCCAAATTTTAAATAAACTTCAAATAAAATTATTACAATCTCCCATTTCTCATAATAAAAATGAAATTTGAGACAGTGAAGCAGTGGAACTGCAGTCAGGGTGCAGCAGCAGAGCTGTAGCAGTGCACATCCTTCAAACATTGGGTTTGAATTCTTAATTCTCGGTGTGGACAAGCAAATCCACACTTTTAAAAAAGCAGAAAATAAATCACTCTATTTAGCTGTATTTCTATTCAGCTATGTTCTGGTGTCCTAAACTGTCACCATGCACAGTTCATCCTTGTAGCTTCTCCTCTGGAATACAGGAAGAAACAACAGCCAAGGTGCTTTTTATCTCTTTAACACTGTGCTGCAGGTTTGCTAATGCTTCCTTGACCTTTTTTTTGTTGTTTTTTTTTTTTCCCCCAGAGGAAGACAGATGTAAATTGTACTGCACAGCTGAAGACTTTGACTTTTTCTTCGCCATGTCCAGCAAAGTGAAAGATGGAACTCTGTGTTCTCCAGATAATTATGATGTTTGTATTGATGGAATATGTGAAGTAAGATAAAATTAAGTTTCTTATAATCCTAATGTCTATATATATATTTTTTTTTTAACTGGACAATTGTCTCCTTTAGGGAAAATGCAGCTGTTTTCTTCAAATTCCCTTTTGTCTGAGTCCTTCACTTGTGCCTTTTGGTTGCAGCAAGTAGGGTGTGATCATGGACTGGGTTCCAAAGCTGTGTTGGATGCTTGTGGAGTTTGTAAAGGAGACAATTCAACGTGCAAGTTCTTTAAAGGCCAATACTTGATCCAGCACAAAGCTAATGGTAAGGAAAGCTGTTCCCCATGATCATCAACTCGCTGCTCTGCGCTGTCCCCATGTAATACATGTGACTCCCTGCTCATTCMGGCAGTGGCTGAGGGTCCAGATGTGAGCTGAAAGTCACAGGGAGAGTGAGAGGAGAGTTCACATTTCTCCTGTTTCTTGGTAACAAGAAAGCTGTGAGCATAAGTCTTGGTCAGTTAAACAATCCTCTTGTTCCTTAGGCCACATTTTCCCTTTACGTGTGAATTTCCTTTTAAAAGAGACTTTAGGATTCAGGCAAGTGAAAAAAATAGCTGTCAGCAGCTCTGACTGGAGTGGGACTGTAGAACATATAAAAAGCTATGCACAGCATAATGCCAAAGATGACAGTATTTCCATGTCCATTTTCAAATTAAGTTGGCTGGAAGCTGTCCAGCTGTTTCAGTGGAAGATCCAGTCACTGGGAGGTGGACTTTTCCTCGGTGGACTGTCACAGGTTTCTTGGGAAATAATCTCGCCGTGCTGCAGTTTCTCAGGCATGAAATGCAGATAAGATTTCTGTACCCGCAGGGGTATTTTGAGGATCTGTTTGCTGTTGATCTAAGACATGTCATTACTGCAGTACAATGGACCAGGAATTGTCCAGAATACAGTAATGCAACCCTGTAGGCAGCAGGGAGATCCTGTGGTATCCAGGGCTTTGGAAAGATTCTGCATCCCAGGGCATCTCACCTTAAAACCCTTGTGGCTGGCAGTAGGGACTGTAGGAACTACAGGGAAAAACCACAGTGAAGCCACCATTMGTGTGTCCTGCATTTTTCTAGGGTGAACTTGCTTTTTCTTGCCTTTAATCGCAAGGAAAAATTTCAGGAATTGAAATACCTCAGAGCTGCTCTGATCACAGCCCTGATGGAGCAGTGGGGGGTTAAACCAGAACTGTTTTTTCCCTGTGCAAACGGTGTAACCAGGTTGCTCAGAACAGCTGTGTGTCCTTTGAGCTGTGCTAATTCCAGGCTGGCTCAGGAAGATGATCCAGCTSTGTCCGTGTGGCAGCTGCCAACAATCAGACCCTCCTCTCTGTGTCCCGCAGACTACTACGCGGTGGTGACGGTGCCGGCCGGGGCRCGCAGCATCCATCTCCGCGAGCTGCACGTCTCCTCCAGCTACCTGGCYGTGCGCAGCCTGGCCGGCCGCTACCACCTCACCGGGGACTGGACCATCGACTGGCCGGGCAAGTTCCCTTTCGCCGGCACCGTGTTCGACTACCAGCGCTCCTTCGAGYGGCCCGAGAGTCTCTACGCGGCCGGACCCACCAACGAGACGCTGGTGTTTGAGGTAAGCGCTGCTTGTGTTTGTCCTTGCCCTGCTGTGCCTTACAGAGTTGGGAATGTTCTGCGTTGCACAATTGGGAATGTTCTGCATTGCAGCATTGGGAACAGTTCTGCACCGGGGCTCCCAGCAAGGTTAAAGAACAGTCACGGTAGCATTCAGATTTAATCGTGCCGGATTGAAGGGCCTTCCACCGCTTCATCAAGCTGCACCAAGGGAAGTGTAGGTTGGATATGAGAAAAAAGTTCTTTACAGAAMGAGTGATAAAGCACTGGAATGGTGTGCCCARGGAGGTGGTGGAGTTGTTGCCTTGAAAGGCCAGTTTTTAATAATGGCACAGACAYGATTAAGGGGATTAAAAGGGTTTTAYCTCGGTATTTGGGATCCCAGGTGCACAACTTGATGGCAGAATGCACACCTGTGTACAGCACGGATACAAGTTTTATAGGTTTCAGGAATTAGCATATCTATCTAGGATTCCCCAATAAGAAACCCAACAAATACAGTAATGTCCCCCTATTCTAATGAATCCCCCCCAGATGAGGTCAGAGCYCAGTTTRCACAAGATGTTCTGGACAGAAGGCTTCACCCAAGGCTGGAGCCTTGGGTTTAAGATAGCACAGGGCATGATGATCCCTTCCTCAGGATGTTTGGTCTCTCTGCCCAGCAGAACTCCTAAACTAAGCTGGAATATCAAGCTTCAGGAATTACAAGCATGTGGGCTAAGGGGTACAGGCGGATGCATAGAGGGTACAGAAGCGYAAAGGGTAAAGCAAAAAATCATCAGGCTTCAGAGTCACCATCCCTGGAGGTGTTTAAAAAGAGATTGGATGTGGCACTTGCTGCCATGGTTTAGTTGAGGTGTCAGGACATGGGTTGRACTCAAAGATCTTGAAGGTCTCTTCCAACCCTAGTGATTCTGTGATTAAGGTCTGAAGTTCAGTAAACTGTTCTCAAATCAGTGAAAATGCATAAAAACACACCCTATGGCAGCAGTTCTCAGCTGCTGCCCAATGGTGATGGAGATGATAAATGCCTCCCATACATGGGATGCAATAAATCCAATAATGTAAAAATCAAACATATCGTTGTGTCAGCACTCAGGTTCAAATAATGCTTCTGAAACTGCAGCTGAATGGAGCCATTTTCAYATCCACCTTGGAACACAGTCAAAATGCCACACACAGGTTCCTGGAGAATGAATTTGTGTTGGTTCAGTTGTTCTGTTATATATATTCACCTCACAATCAAATTTGTATCACCCACTTTGTTTGCCAGATGTCCCGTGTTGAAATTACTGTTAACAGAAAGGAAATTTGGTGCTTACATGGTTAGTTCCAGGTTTACAATTTTGAAATTCGCCTCTGCTACTTTGTTCTAAGAAAAAWCTTCTGCATTAGGTTGCTTAGGTAGATTTTGTTTTAAAATGCATCAGAACATCTGAAGGGCYAATTCTGGCTGAATCATTGAAGCTTTTGCTTCCTGTGAGCTCCATTAGTTTGCCTTTGCTAGCTCTAGCGGGTCTCTCTGGCTTTGTTACTCAGCTGTTGTGTTTAGATGAATACTTCATTCCGTAGAGAAGGAAAAATCCCTCCCCAGCAGGGATTCAGTTCATTCCCACACCTTCCAGCAGTGCTCTGGTGAGCTCCTCCCAAACATGCAGTGCCCCCTGTCCAAGGCAGCATCCTGCTGTCCTTCCCTCATCCCATATCCCTGTCTCYGGAATCTGCTCCCTGTGGCCACAGCTCTGTGTCTGCTCCCTTGCTCAGCTCAGGCCAAGACAGGGCAAGCACGACTGGGTCATGAAGGATGTTYCTCAAGGGTTATTTAAACTTTCACAAGTATCCAGTGGAGTGCTTATTTGGAACATTGAAGAGCTCTGCTGCTGTTCCTGCTGGCTGGGTAATGGACTGAAATGAATCCTTAAGAACCGCTGAAGGCCCTGGACCATGGACACATGTTAAAGCTCTTTAGGGTGTTTAGGACATGTTTTAGAACAGGCAGTTTGACATAGGCCGAGGGCTTGTCTTTCCTCRAATTGCCATCACAATTCACGGCCTTTTTGCAGCATCTTCCTCCAGTGCAGAATTTTCGTTTTGGGCATGTGTGTTCAAAGTTCGAACTCTTTAGTTCGAAGAYCAATTTGGTCTCCAAGCTGCAGACCTGCTCCCCTCTCTGCAAATCATCTGTCTCACACCCAAACAACCACATTTACAAACACTGTGAGATGTTCAGCTGAACTCCCAGGAATTCTCTTTGTCATAACCCAAGTAGATTTGAGCTGTGTTATTACAGAGCTGAAGTGTGCATAATTAAATCGCCTGCGAGAAGACTTGGCTGCATATTGTGCACATATCTATGAACTGGATTTAAGATTTTTTTCCCTTTTAATATAAATTTAAGCAACATTCAACAAGTTGAATGCAGAATTGTCTGTTCAGAGATCTGCATTATTTATCACTTACCACTATCTCTAACAAGTAAAAATGCCAATGAAAACTGAAGAAATATATTTTGAGAGAACACACATATTGCTGAATGTCTGCTTGGAGCCATAATAGTAAACATATCCTACTTCAGCTCTAAATACYAGAAACTGACAGAAGGCTGAAAAAAAGGAGTGTTTAAGCATCCCACAGTCAGTGTAGCTGTGTTTTAATTTTTAAYTCACCTATAATTTTCAAAGGAGCACACAAAACTTTTCTGCTGCAATTTTTTATTTCAACTAAGTTAGTTTAAGATAAGGTATTCCAGGATTTGAACCTCAGCTTCTTCCTGTAATCTTTAGTTTTTGTGGGTTTTTAATTTTTTTTTTAATTAGGCTGTATTCAAAAGATACTTAATTCTTCTTTTCTAGATTAAGTTTGTTGTTTTTCTTCCAGGATAATTCACTGTGAGCCCTTGTAAAAATGTGCACTGTGGGTATGGAGGACTTGGATAAATTATATGCATAAATACAGGAGCTTTTATTATTCAGGTGGACAGAGAATAAAAAGTTTTGCAGCTATATTTACTGCCCTTCACCTATGAGTGAAAGCCAGGCTAGCACAGCTTGTGCCCATTTCATTCTGTTTTCATTCTGTAGTTATAATTTTGGTAGACATTTGTGTGGTGAATGGAATGGTCCAGGTTTTTCCCTTTGTTTCTGCATGCAAAGCACTCTGCAGGTATCCAGAAARCTCAGGCTGTGCACGTCCTCTGAGYAGCATTCCCAGGAGAGGATGGGACCAGACAGGTCTGGCAAGTCTGTGCTCAGGGCAATCACTTCCTTTGAAATGCAGTCATCCTCCAAAATATTTTCTTGAAAGAAACATCTGAAGCAYGAGAGAGAAGGAGGAGATGCAAATAAGAAAAAAAAAGATCTTTACATTCCCTATTGTCCYGCACACCACAAGTTCAGCCTTGCAATTGTGTGAGATGTGCTGTATTTATATTTTATTGTACAGTATGTTCCTGTGCATCTGCTTTCCTGTCAGGCTTTTCAATATTTCAGCTGAGCACGTTTCATTCCATCAGACATTGCAGTCCCTAACACCGTTCAAAATTGGGTAAGAGACCAGAAAAAGGCATGTAAAGTGCTTTTATTTACCCTAGAATTTCACCAAACCCTCCCCTCCATATCTATACTTACATATATTATATATATATATAATTATGGAAATGAATCAGACTAAAAAAGACAGAGTAGTGAATCTGTAATTTAAGTGGGTTGTGGGAGAAAAAGTACAAACTGTAGTGGCCAAATATTTTCTGAAGAGGAGAACATTGTGAGATGAATGTGGAATTAATATGTATGACCAGTATTTCCTGAGCAYAACTGCTGGAAGGGTGAATGCATGATGAGGTTTTAGGATTCTTCAGGATCATTTCTAGGTTGTTCGGGAATTGATTTCACAGATGGAAGAAAGGGGGAACCCAGTAAACTGRTGTCCTTCAGAATTTGTGTATCAGTGTCCTCCTGAAGTTAATATGACTGATATTTTGGTGCTTATGGGTTTTCTAAAACCAATAAAAGGTGAAATGAAAAATATTCATAGATTCGGAAGACCTGAAATGGCCTAATTCAGATGACATGAAAATAATGGTCAGTGGTCAGAGTGGTAGAAATATGACAGATGCTAATCTAGGATGAGAAACTGATACCMAGTTTTTAAAATATAGTTTATGTAGGCAATTTCTCTCACCTTAAACAGAAACATGCTGGATTTTTTTAAATGTAGCTGAATACCTTCAGCTCATTTATCTGTTATTTGGACATAGGTAATCCAAGGTCAGGTCTTCATTTTAAAGACCTTGTCAGTGTTTTTCTGTTAACTGAAGGATATTTAACGTGAAGAGAAACAGTAAAATGTAAAAGATAAATGTATTTATCATTAATTATTTGGTTTTGCAAACAAAGGGCTGCCGGTGGGCACCAGCAGCTGTGGAATTCCTCAGGAGAAAGAGCAGAGGCCGAGGGACACTGCCATCACAGGGCTCTGTCATGTGTGAGGCTCCCTGGAATGTCCATCTGGGGAAATACTGACACCCTCCACGACTCACTCAAATACTGCTAAAGATTCTGAAAGGGCACAAGAAACAAAATTTTATGTGGACATGAAAAAGGCTGTGTGTTAGTTGATGAACTAGCTTATAAACATGATGGTTTCATAATTTGGTTTTCCATTCTATCAGTAAGCAGATGAAGAATTGACTTGGGAAGTCACATACAATCTGAGAAGGCAAAGTGTTCCAGGAGGAGACAGGATCAGTGTCCTCACTGAAGTTTACCTCAAACCTGGGGAAACATTGAATCAAGAAACTAAGAAATCTTTGTGCAAAAAAAGAAAAAGAGAGTCGATTTTGCCATCAATAAGTAACAGATGGAAAGGATGCTGTGTAAAGAGGCAGACATCCCCAGGAAGAGAAGGTGAATGGCGCTTTAAGGCAGGAATATGTCTAATTAAATCCAGTAAAYCACTTCCTCTTTATCAATAGGGGAAACCAGGAGGAGGGAGACCAGGTGGAATGGCTTTACTGATGATGTAGCTGCCACTGGGAGAAAGCCAAGTTGCAGTTATAAAGGATTACATTTATTATTAGCTACTAGATGATAAATTTGTACTGATTTCCCCTGAAGAGAAAGTAGGCTAAAGAGACCTAAGATGTACTTATAAGATACAGATGTTGACTCAATACAATGGATAAAAGGGTTCTCCTGTAGTGAGGAGAGATTAGCTGGACAGCATCCCTGAAGGTTGTACATTTAGCATGTGAACAGGGGGAAAATGGAGCACAATAACAATGGAAGATAAATTTGAAACAGCTGAAGTAGAAATGAGATCATATAGGACCCTTTCAAGGATACTTCTCTTTTTTTTTTCCCTTTTAATGACCTTAGTGGACTCTCTTGAAAAACAGTAGTTTGTCATAAGCTTTTAGTTAGGGCTRTGTTTAAAGTTATTTTAGAAGTATTGAAGAGATAAAACCCCTTTTGTTTTAAGGTTTGGCTTATGTACCCAGTGGGTAATCCTTCCTTTACTGCTTTCCAAACAGGTGTGCTCCCACTTTCCTTTGAAGCCCTGGTGTTGCCACTGTCAAGGATCCCATCCAACAACTGCCCTGTTTTAAAACTTGCTTTAAACACTTTTCTACCAGAACCATATGCTGCATGCTTAGATTCACCAGGATAAATTCACAGAAGTCAATGGAATTAATCTTGATKGAATAGAGAAATCAGAGTCTGGTTTAGGTTGCTGGATGTTACAATATTTATGAAGCAGTGTGTGGATCCCCAGTGGATGAAAATGGCAGATCTCATGCAGAGCACAGCCAGGCATTTGCCTTTACACAAACCCCTCTGCCTGCCCTCTCTAGATTGTTACATCCCACTAAAAAAAATATCAAAGTCTTCCAAAGCATGGGAATGACCCAGGAAATGTAGATGATATTTGCARTGTAGGTGCAGCTTGAGGATGCAGATCAGAGGCACTGTGGATGCTGGGATGTGGATGCTGGGATTTGGAGTTTGGGCTCATTCCTGTGGATTGGACACATGCAGATTTTGTGTGCAGATGAAAATAGTCCTTTACCTGTTTTTTTTCTCTCTGTGCTCAGCTTCACTAAGTGCTTTGTAAATGTCTGTTAGTCCTCCACACAGACAATGAGCCATTTTTTCRGCATGCTACAAGCCAGGCATTAGTATCCTTTCCTAGACATTGGACAAAACATTGTGGAAGAAATAGGAATTTAGCTTGTATAAYATAATCTCTCTTAATTCAGTGTGCTGCAAATAGCTTTGCATGCATGTCTTACAATAAAAAAATACTGAAAAGCACCAGGTCAGCCATAACAAAGCAAAGTTAGTAGACTCTTTAAAAACTTGTCCTGCAAAATAGGGTATGATATTGGAAACTTAGGATGGCCATGAGGAAAAAAAAATCTCAAACAAAAGAGCAGATGCACAGCTAGTTTAGAGAAATTATTGGTTTAGCTTTCACATCTAAATTAGCAGCAACGGGAAAAGGTTCTTTACTCAGGAGAGTTCAATTTATCCATTGTTTTAACATTTTGTGCCCTAAGCTAAAGCCACAGTTCTTTCTCTTCGGAATAGATCCAGCAGATTCCAGCCGTAGAGCCTGTGGTTTTCGAGCTCAAGAAGCTGTAAATTTTATAACTCTGCGCCCTGCGGTCAGAGCTGCTGAGTGTTGTGTCTGAAGTCAGGTGGTTGGTGTGTTAAAGGTAGACATTAAACAGTTCTGTTGAGGAACTGGAAATGTTTAAGGAGGTTGTTTGCCAGCTGTAAATTTGGGAGCAAATGCCAGYTGGCTGAAAAGATGCTGGAATGTGTCCAGTTAAGTAGACTAGCACTGGAGGTCTTTCCAAATTTGTAGGTCTGATAACTTGGCTGAATATGCAGACTTCAGTTATTGGGTTGTTAAGAAAAGGCTTTATAATGAATGTTTGAAAATACGATAGAAAACTTTTTATATGCTCGTTACTTTGGCAAAATTGCAACTTTGCACTAGTATTGCATTCCTGATGAAAACTYGGTCGAACATTATCCATTGTGTACTATTTTTTCAGCTGAGTGACTTCAAAACATATGGTTTTGTGCCCTGCAATATTTTARTCCCCAATACTATTCCATAAATTGATTTTGCCCTTTTTCTGCGCAGCTGGGATGGTACAGGAGGAGAGACACCTGACTGTGCTGCAGCTCCTGCCTGGTGAACATTCCCTCCTGGAGCCTGCTGGGTGGGAAGGGGCTCTGCCTTTGGCTGCTGGCCTGGAAATGGAGAGGAAGTTCCCTTCTCCTGCCTGTTAGAACTGTGGCTCYTTCCCAGTGTGCAAGGAGGGGGTGCAGCCCAAGGCATTAATGTGTGTATGGCCCAGTGTTCCTGGTGTGCAGGATTTACCCCCAGGCACTCACCCAGGGCAGGCTCCTGGCACCTTTGTGTGCTTGTTCTCTGCAGGGATGGACTCTCACCCTGAATGATGGGTCTCATTCTGGCCCATCCCAGATCATTCCCTTCCCACTGCCAGAGCACCAGGACAGTGTTGCTCTAACGGGAGTAAAACTGCCAGTCTGACCTCCTCCTCCTCCTCCTCCTCCTCCTCCTCTTCCTCCTCCTCCTCCCCCTCTCCCGTTCCGAGCTCGGTGTTCAGAACGCGTTCCGTCTGTTCCGCTGTCACAGAGAGCACTTCCAGAAGATGAATGTTCAGTCTAATGCTTCAGGATACTTTTATTAGAAAAGTTTTAAACTTTGCTGCTTTTTGGCTGCTGGCACAACACAGTTTTATGACAGTTGTCAGAATCAGATGAGACGAGGACTAACCCTTACACGAGGTTTTGTGGCACAGACAAAACCTCCTCCTCCTCTGACACRAGTTATTAAAAGGCCAGACAGAATTTCAGCCTCTGCACTTGAAGGAACACAGAGCACCTACTGAAATGGGAGAAAGTGTTTCTGGCTGCCTAAGATGCTGAGATCTGTGCTAATACCTTGGACTTGTAGGATGGGTAAAAGTAAATTAAAACATTTTGAGGTCTGGTCTGTAAGAAGAAACCGGGAAGGAATTGTTTTAAGTGAAGAATAGTTCTTGCTAGAGTTAACAAACTGCATTTTTTTTTCTGAAGCATGTGTTCAGAAGCTTTAAATTTTAGATTTGTCTCAGTTTGTCCTTGAGAGAAGAATAGTAGAATGAACACATTACTGCATCATGTTTTATCAAAAACTTTAATGTCCATGGACTTGGGGTTCAATATTCAAAGTGGTAGTGGAACAGCTGTTCTAACAGAGTTGCTTTTTTTGCTATCAGCAGTCTGATAGATTTCTAAAAGTAAAACTTGATATTGAAGAGATGTTTCACTTCATCTGAAGATGCTGTTAAATCTGATAAAACATTTACATCAGATAATGATTAATAGGAAGGGGAGAAAGAAAAGTCCTGAAAAAAGTCACACTGGGCATGGTTTGAATGGAGTGCAGCAAATAGGGCACAGAACCTCACACTGAGGAAGGAGAATATACAGAAACTTTGTGAGATGCTCCTGATGGGAGCTGTGAGATGCTGGGAGTATTGAACACAATGGAGGTTTTTTGGGAAGCCAGTAAGAGATCCAGAGATCTGGGGTGCACCCGYGCAGGGCAGAGAGGAGTTGCACAGCAGTCTCAATTCTCATGTTTCCTGATTGCAGAGTATTCCATTTTAATCCCCTCGTAAAATAGATGTGATACTTGCATTTGGTAATTTCTACTAGAATTTTCAGTCAAAACAGAGGTCAGTAATCACCCTCAGATCTATTTCTTCCATAACCTCACAGGTATTCTAAGGTGCTTGTGAGTTAAGCTTGGATGGCTGAAAAAAATCACACCAAATACTTCATCTACCTGTGCTTGAAGGAGTTTCTAATCCAAATCCTCCCAGAGGAAGGCACATACTCTACAATTCATTTGGAAATGTTTGCCTTTTGCGGGCCTAATTGCTGTATTCTCAGTTCGGATCATTATTGAGGTTCCCTGACTGAAATAAAACCTTTGGCTAGTAAGGTTGGAAACTATAGCATCCTCTTTTCTTTCTTCTACAAAAGTAAACASTGAGCAGTGCAGATCCTTCATGTGTGCAGAATTATTGAGCTGGAGGTCATGTAAATTYGGTCTGAATTTTCACTGTCATGGGCAATTTCTGTTTTCCAATGGGCACATTTTCAGAATACCTTAAAACACTTGGCTACATTTCAAAATGTTGTTATATTCCTTGGTCTTAAACAATGTTTCTCTTTTATGAAACCAGTCTATACAGAGATCAGTTCTACTTAAGTAGATTGGTTAAGTGCTCAACTGATAAGTTATTAATATTTTGAATGGCAATCACTAACACAGACGAGGAATTGTACTTGAAATGCTAATGCTTATCAAAAAGAATATTTAGGAACTGAGGTTAACTGCACCTGCTCTTTGTATTACTATGACAAGATCCATATTGGTGAAGAGTAAAAACTTGTTAGAGCTCTGTAACTGTAAACTCCTGCACTGTTTCTATTAAGTGGGGATATAAATGGATTTTGCTGCCAAAGGTTTCTAAAATAAATGTTGTTAAGTTGAAATTTCTCCCTAAATTTAGGGATGTGTCAGGTGTTCAYGCATCTTGCAGTGAATATAATTCAGTCTTGAAATTAATACAGTGAATGAAAGCTCAGATATAATTCACCACTAAAATAGTACACCCTGGAGAGCTGGGCTCCCTCAGTAAAAWGACAAAGATTGTTATGATAGTCAGTAATCACACTTTCTATAAATTTTCTAACACTTTATGCTGAATTAGTAAATAAAAGATTTTCCCAATCCTTTTTTCCTCTGTAGACACACAAGGACAGGTTCTCTCCTGCACTGAAACTTTATCAGCTTCAATCACCATGAGAAAAAAATYCAGCTGAGGGTCTTACAAACAAAATTTATCACCAGTCGGCATAGAAAAGAGTTTTGTATGAGAAAAAAACTTGTATTTTATACCCTCAGCCTCGAGAACTGAGGAAGCCATGCCCACACCTTTCCTGCAGCCCCACAGCTGTGCTGCTGCTTTKCTGAAGCTTCTGCCAGGACATCATTCGAGTCCTGCTTGGTGGGAAAAGGCTTCCTCCTTGCCAAAAGGATCAGCCTGGCCTTTGCTGGCTAAAAAGGAGGAAATGACTCTCCTCCCCATATCCCAACCCCCTGCCCTGCAGTGCCCCAGGCAGAGTCCAGCCCTGGCTCCCAGTGAGTGGAGCTGGGTCAGGGCCAGTGCAGGAGGGTTTTTGGGCAGAGCTGCCTCTCTGACCCAGTCGGTGCTCCTGATTTTCAGGAGGGGACTCTGTGTTTCTGCACCCCTCTCTTACAGACCCTGCAGGTGTTGGTCCAGGCAATGCTTTGCTGTTTAGGAATTGCTTTGAGGGCTTTTCCTGAGAATCCTCTCACAAGCATGGTGTGTGTACATATATTATGAGTGTATCTTGTTTAGTTCATCTTCCTTCAGACTGACAGAATCCTTTTTTTTTTTTTGCCTCTGCCTCCCTCCTTTTTTTTTTAATAACAACCCCCAAATATCCCTCTATAGATCCTGTTACAAGGCAAAAATCCTGGGATTGCTTGGGAATACACATTTGCCAAAACCAACATTGAAAACAAGACGTCTGTGAGAAAACACAGCTACTCTTGGGTGACRGTGCAGTCTGAGTGCTCAGCGACCTGTGCTGGGGGTAGGTAACTTTCCCATTGCTAAGCCTCTTCTTTTTCATATTTTTTTTTTAAAGCATCTCAGATCTTTTCAGCTGCCTTTGATTTTGCAAACATATACTGATACATATAGGGGCTTACACTGAACACCTGGTCCTTATTTTTTTATCTGATAACTTTGCACACAGAGGAAATACCTTTATACTGCCTACATGTTAAAAAAAATCATGCCAGTAACTCAGTCTTTTTAGTTTAGGTCAATTCATGTGCATATGATATTCTGCTGATGAAGTAATGTGGGAATTAATGATGTAYTTTGATGTTGTAATTTGGGAACACRGAAAKGTACCAAATAATTAGGAAAATTTATCCTATCTGTAGAGAGCACCAAAGAGATATTGTCAAGACCTCCACTGACAGTTGCACCCCCATCTTCTCATTGTTTAATTATCAGTATTTTAATTCTGATGGGTCAAAGTCTGAAATTCCATGTCAGATGAGGATTTCTTGCTGCCATATTCCTCTTATCTTGCACCATCTTTTTGTTTTTTTCCAAACCTTGCATGTTCTGTCCATGGAATTAATTCTGAGATGGAATGAAAGTTGAAAATTGGAGTGTGGGAAGTCTGTAATACCAAAGGATATGACTGGGTGCTGAAGGAAATGCTTCTGTATTGGCAAAAAAGTTCAGGTGAAATTCAGGGGTACCTTGCTGGTGTGTTGTCAGAACTTCACAGCATCTCAGTAAATGGTTTATGGAAGAAAGAGCCACCAGGAGCATTGTAGCCATAAAATAYGACAGCTGTATTTTCTTCTTTCCCTTTGAAGGGTTGCAGCATGGATATAAAAATTGTGGAAACAACCATATTTCCAAATTTGCCTCACTTTGTCCAATGAACCATGTGTGAGGTGAATGACAGATCTCAGTTAAAAAATGAATCTATAAAATCCCTTAAGGCATTTCTGTAGGGGTCCTGCTGCTGACACTTGATGGAGCTGAAGGTACAGGGACCTGCAGAGCTCTGGGGTCTGTAGAGATGTAAAAAGTTCACAGAATGTTTATTTGCAGCTTTCAAGTGTATGAGGGGGCTCTAAGCAAGCATTGCCAGTGTCTGTAGGGAATTAGAATAATTTCTTTTATTTTGGGGGGAAGAGTCTGCAAATTTGCTGTTTATAAGTAAAATGCTTTATCTGACTTTGATAGTATCTGTGCTGCAGAGAAGGAAATCAACGTTAAAAACATGTTGCTGCATAAACCCCTGTTTTATTTAGTTCAAGTCAGCGGATTTCTACCAAGGATGAGATTAAACTTTTTTGTTTAGTTAAAATTGTTCCTGACCACTTTTTCCTCTTACCATTCTGAATAAACATTTATTATGGTGTATTCTTATCTAACCCTTCCACAGGACACATCACAGCAAAAGCAATTTGTTTGGAAGATCACCGTGCGCGAGTCAACGCCTCTTTCTGCGGCCCGAGGACGAAGCCTTTCACCGAAACAAAACCGTGCAACACCAATCCCTGCCCGGCAGTGTGAGTTCAGGGGGGTTTGGTACCTGTGGGAATCCTCTGGGGCACACAGAATTGTGTCCTGCTGGAGGAACCCSTTGTGATCCATCACATGAACCAGGAATTGTTTGAGATGCTCTGCCCAAGGCTCCTGGCTGGGTTTTGGGTCTGATGCCTAAAGCACGGGCTGCTGAGGGCTCTGTCCCYGAGCTGGGGTGACACAGAGCAAATCCAGCTTTCTCAGGGGCTGCCTCTGCCACCTCCACTCATCTTGAACCACTAAGCCCATTTCCTGAGTAAAGTGCTACTCCCTGTGAGGAGGCTTGGCCCCATGACTCGCATTCCACATATTAGATTAGGTTAAAAGAGTCTTGTGAAGTATAATTAGTGATTTTTGGACAAAATGTCCCCCAGAGGATTGTGATGCAAGAAGAGAGCTATCTAAACAAACAAGTTGTCAGCAAAGCTCCTGGTACCCACAGAAATATGTATGAAAGCATTGCCTGTGTGAAAAGTCCTATTTTCTAAAAGATGTAAGAAAGGTGAGATGCAAAGGAAGACATTGACATATAGATAAGCACTTAGAATCCAGATGGTCTAAATCAATTTAAAAACCAAGGGAGTTGCACTGATTTATAGTAGCTGAAGTAGGGGTCCTTTGGAAAAAAACGTTGTGTGCTCATATAATTAAACACAGTATTATGTGGCTTAGGACATAAATGGATAGATGAAAGGACACAGTGGCCGTCTTTCTTCTGCTGTTTTTTTCACTTTTGGATTCCTGACTTTGCAACCTCAGCATTATTTTAATTTTGTATTAAAGATCAGAGAAGCTGTAGAATGTTGGACAAGACATTTGAACCTCCAAAACAGGAGATTTCCTAAGGTGATAAGTTTTAAGAATTCAGAGTGTTTCAGTCAGTGGGGTATAAATTCACTTGAAGATGCATTGAAGCAGAAGAAATGGAGGAAGGGTCTGGACCTGGCGTCATCTGCTGGTTTTGCTCTGGGGTGATTAAAGCAGCAGTAAAAGCAGTTGGCTAAGCCTGCTCCCATACTTCATAAAACAACCCATTTAATGGTGTTTAATAGGCAGCATTCCTCATCCCCCCAGTCCAGGGGAGGATGGTGGGACAAAGCAAAAAGATGCATATGTTCTGCAGTAAAACTTCAGTTTTACTTAAAAATCCGTACTTTGCAATATGTTGAACATACTGAAAAATAGYCCGGTAATAGTTTGGAATTTCCTGCGAATTTAAAGAGCACAGCAGAGTACACAAAATCCAAATGCCAAATTACCCACTTTGACCACAAAACGATAGAGATAAGGTTTAAATAATGGTGCCATGTGACACGAGAGCCCCATGCTCCTGCTTCAGCAGTTTCTGTAGATTGCGTTTAGCCACACGATTTTCTCAATACCAATTTTAAGTAATCTTTGTAGCCAAACACAATCTTTTCATATGCAATTTATCTGCTGCCAGGATTATTTTTATCCAATGAATTCAGTATTGTGCACTCAGAAATGTGTTGTCTGTGATGCCTCCAGGAGACTTTCTCAGCACTTTCTGCTTACCTTTGTTTGGATGTGGGCCCATTATGCTATAAAGCTTCAYCCAAATCAGATTTATTTATATTGACCACACACAAAATATCTGTTTCCATTAACCTGAAATCCTGATGTATTTTGAGCACCCGCTGATAAATACCTACTGCTGAAATGCTGAATATCCAYTTTGACACACAGTGCAATGTTTTCATACTGAAATCACAGCTATTCTATGATTTACTACTTTAAAACAGAATTAATGACTTGAACCCTAAAAAAAGTACAAAAAGAAAAGATGTAAATGCCCCAAGCACCTCCAAGGAAAAAATAGTTCARCTCACTAATTAATTATTCTTAAAATCCTTAGGATATATTAATGCATGGAGGACCTACATGTAGGACCATGCCTTAAATTAACAGGTTTCCCCTCAGCTGAGTGAAAYTGTGCCAGGATATCTCTGCTGAGGAATCTGCCCAGAAAACTCACAGCATGTAATATTTACCATAAACCCAAGGCTGCCAACAGAGAAAGAAAAAATAGGATTAATAAATACCGTGGAGGAAACAAAAGAATGCTGAACAGCCAGCAAATAAAGCAAACCCAAAGACACCAGGCAAGGGAGGGAGGTGACAGATGAGATACAAGTGTGTCCATYTGGGGACCTAAAAGAGGCTCCAGACTGGTAAAGGTCAGTGAGGAATAATTGCTGCAAAAGAACAAAGGTCTGTGAGACTGAGAGGGACCAAACTACTGTCCCACACAGAAAGGCACCAGAACTGCACGCTGCTCTCGTTGGATTTCAGAGCTGCCAAATCTGGTCATAATTATTTCGTTATTTGAGCTAATGAAAGATACTCTTGGATCACAGCCCRGATAATCTTGGAAAATGGAAGTTTACTAGAGGACATTTAAGTGGGTTTATTGCCCACTCCTCTGTGAAGAGGGGATCYTTCTGGACAGTTATGGTGAATAAACTCTTAAATGAACACTTCTGGTCACTCTACCAATGACCATTGTCAGAAACATCAAGGCAAACTAATTAAAATTTGTAAAATGGATTAAAAYGCTTTTCCCAGAAGTTTGTTGTTCAATGGCCCAAACATTTATAAATCAGACAAAAAGGAAACTTCTGACGTGTTTTGGAATTACATAACTACTGACTTTTCACATTAATATTTCTTTGTCCTTAAATTAGTGCCTTTTATATTTCTTGCTACTTTTGGCAGTTTCTGAAGCTGCTAGACACTGAGAGCTGGGATTTCTTCTGTTCCCAAAGWTATTTTTCAAAAATAGACTTATTATAATTTTTTTACAAATTAGAAAAAAATAAGCTTTCTTTTGAGGCAGACGTGAACAGACAGGCAAGTGAGAGGCTGTTCATCTTTAACACAGGACAAAAAATAAGCTTTCTTGACATTAAAATTGTATGTAAGCAGCTATTCCAGTRGTCACAGATTGATGCTGTGAGAAACTGTGAAAGCAGGATAGGCCAGGTGGTCAGATGTGAGAGAAAACCTTTTCCATGACATAAATAATTAAAAATTTGTCAAACTGTTAAAAAATTTTCAGCTCAATTTCAGTGCTGTGTCTTTGAATGAGTTCTCAATGAGTAAGCATTTAGTCATTCATAATTTCTTCTGTTTCTTCACTTTTGTTTTCCTGTCTGGCTGTGATTTATGGTCYTACACTGAAAGCCTTCAAGGACAAAGGCACTTAGTTGGATTTTTGCAGTGTCCCTGAAGGGCTGAGGACCCACTCAGTGCTTCAAGAATAGAAATACTGAGCAGCTCCTGGCATTTCAAAGCTGAATTTACCCAAAAATTGGCAATAAACCCTCAGACTTTGTGTCACTTGAGGGACGTGACGTGGAGCAGCAGCATCCTGTGCCTCGAGCACACATTGCCCAAACAGCTTGTGCTGGTTAAATTGCCTCTGTTTTATTTAGATTCTACATCAACTGTCTGCCAAATTT
>NW_026623767.1:301795-325241 GCF_030028575.1 Malurus melanocephalus | reverse complement strand
AGTCCTTCAGAGCCTTTTCATTTCCTCGAACGTGGTGACAGGACTGCTGCTTTTAGCAAGCAAGTTCTTTTTGATGAATGTAGGCCAGGAAGGTTTGACAGAAATGCTGACATTTGTCACCCTGTGTGAGTGTATCTMAGCACAAACACGGTCAGCACATACTCAGCTAAATTCTATCTTATCTAATTACAGCTTCTAATTACAGTTCCTAAATACTCCACCAGCCTCAACAGCAGCATCTCCCTCAGTCCCTGTGGAATTCCAGATTCCAGGTCAGATTTGTAGGCAAGCTGGTTCTAGTAGGTGAGAACTATAAATAAACAATGCTGGTTTTTCTAGTTGAGTGACTTATATTTCATCCCCAGCTTTGAAGATAGATTATGTAACTGCAGTTTTTGATTTGTTGAACAGATATCAGTCTGTCAGGAGAGAGGCTGAGCACGATCCCTGCATCCTTCACCTTGGACAGGGCTTTCGTTTGTAAGGATTTTGTAAAGCTCACTGCAATCCTGTGTTTCTAACCCACATTTSCTCCTTTCAGCTGGTCAGCAGGGGAATGGAGCACGTGCAGCAAATCGTGTGGAGGGGGACAGCAAAGCCGTGTCATTGAGTGTGTGCAGAAAAGGGCTTTCCAAAGGGAGGAGGTGGTGGCCCATTCCCTGTGTCCTGTCAGCACCCCGGCACAGCTGCAGGTGTGCAACAGCCAGGACTGCCCACCCCAGTGGAGCCCGGGCCCGTGGTCTCAGGTAAACTGGAGAAAAACTTCCATTTTTGTCATCTGGTGTGGTGRAAATACTGCAAAAAACTCTCCTCAAAAAGAAGAATGGTGCAAACTTCRTGCAAGTGGCTTTATTCTTGCAGACAATATGCAAACCATGTTTGTGCAAACACGTGAGCTGTCTGTGCACTGTGACCAGCTGCACACCGGGGCTTGCCACAAGTGGGCACGTGGTGCTCTTTTGGATACAAATAGATGAATAATTCTGTCTGGATTCATCTCTGAAGGCTCTGTGAATTCTGCAGACCAACAACCCACTATGATGTAACTTCCCAAGCAATATTAACTTCTCTCAGAGATGACAGGCACTCAAGGAATGRAGAAATATTTGGGATTAGAGCTGCATATGAATGTACACTTGTACATGGATTGTGGGTTGATAAATGTGTGATTTACACATTCACTGCTCCCTTCTGTGCTTTTGYCTTTGTTAGAGAAACTCTCCCATTGCCATGGGGGCAGATTCCTGTGTGCACACCCTGCTTTACCCACCTGAACCCCCAGAGCTAAAAACTCAGCCCTGCTCCATCTGTCACTGCTATTGATGCTGTTCATCAAGGATAAATGCAGTACTGACAAATCTGRGATTTGAGAGAGAGCTGACAGTACCCTTATCAAAGGAGCTACATTCATTTAATTTTTCCATCCTAATTTAGTGTGATTCAAGATGGATTTCAATTAGCTGAAAAATTTATTACTTTTGTGTTCTTTTCTTGGTACTTKTACCCTTTAGGTGTTCAGGAATATCTTGCCCTCAGCATTCCCAGCTGAGCATGAGYTGCCCCCCTAGGGATTGCCCTATAATGTGCTATAACAGAGAAATAACTACTCAATAGTCCATCACAACACTCAAAAAAACCTCTTTATTCCAGTGTATCTGAAGGAAACCTGAGTGTGGCAGAGGATTATATAAGTCAGGTCTTCAAATGCATTCACACTTTCCAACTCTTTCCTCTAAGACAAATGAATAAATGAGACAATTATGAAAAATCAGTTTTCTTCCTCTTGAAGAGGTATAAAATTCAAATTGGGAATGTCAAATAAGCCCTTAAAAATTAAGTTTGCCAGTCCTGCTGAAATGTAGTGAGCAGGTCTATTGAACGAGTCAGTAAAGGTCTTGAGATTCAGCTGAAAACTGTTCTATTGCAGACTTAAAGGTGTTAAAAGGAAARAATGCAAAATCACAGAATCACAGAATGGTTTGGGATGGAGGGGACCTTAAAGCTCATCYCCTTTTTTCYKTTTGTCATGGATGGGGACCCCTCCCACTGTCCCAGGCTGCTCCCAGCCCCAATGTCCAGCCTGGCCTTGGGCACTGCCAGGGATCCAGGGGCAGCCACAGCTTCTCTGGGCACCCTGTGCCAGGGCCTGCCCACCCAAACAGGGAACAATTCCTTCCCAATATCCAATCTAAACCCAGGCCTCTCTGCACCAATCAGTGTAATTTTAAATGAAAATCTATTTTTCTTTGTTTCTGGAGGGGTTAAACCCAAAGATTTTTAGCATGCAGGTATTTCTGTTTTATCCTCAGCACAACTGTGCTTTCATGAAGTCTTTTTAAAACATTCGTAATTTGATACAAAGAGTGATTCTMCCTTGGAACACACCCCATACTTATTAGTAGAAAGGACAATTAGAAGAGGATGCAAGAAGGTAGAAAGCTGGTTTATTTCAGGGCTCTTTACTTCATTTCATCTCAAATGGCTCATTTAGACATTTTGTTGCATGCTAAGGCATCTGTTCCACTAAACTACAGCTCAGCAATGCTTATTTATTCTGGTGACTTGTCCTGAGCTGCAGCTGGCAATTGAAATATCTCCTTAAGCATTGTCTGTATCAGATTCTGTCTCGTGGTGAGGTTCCTTTGGTGAAGGAGTTACATATCCATTCCCTGGGCAGTTTTCTCTGCCTCCATCTCATCCCTCTAGGCCGAGGTGAGGACAAAATGACAAATAGCTGAGAGCATCTTGCCATGGGAGATTCTGGGGTGGGAGTATAGGACCAGCTTTCAGCTATGCTGAGCGGGGAAGAAGAACATTTTACTCACAAAAGCATTTTGCTCACAAAAGCATTTTGCTCACAGGTCCAACTTACCTCATCCACAGAATAGAGATATTACTTGTCTGTTCTGCATGAGGGCTGAGAGAGTTCACAGCTCACATTGGGAAAGCACTGAGGATGATGTTTTAGAATTGACACACAGATGYTACTGTGACTTATTTACTGATAGAATTTCAAATTTGCTTGTATTACAATGGCAGTTGCACAGCACATTAGCCATGCTTTCTGTGCTCTACTGTAAAATGCAAATAACGGCAATTTTCATTTCCTCCAGTTCCAATAAGTGTTTCTTTCCATCACAGTGCTCCAAGACTTGTGGCAGAGGTATTAAGAAACGGGATGTCTACTGCAAGAGTACTGGTTCTCCCAARGTGCAAATCCTGCCTGAAAGCATGTGCAGCGCAGAGCACAAGCCTGAGTCCCAGCAGACCTGTGTGCTCGGGCGCTGTCCMAAAAATGACCGTCTCCAGTGGGTGATTTCTTCCTGGAGTGAGGTAAAGTGCTGCAGTTTTGTGKCTCCTGCCTGCCCTCGCTGCTTATGGGAATGCTGGCTCAGGGATGCACACAAAGCACAGGGAGGAAACAAAGCTGAGCTGTCATTTGAAAATCAGGTGTTGTGGGCGAGCTGCTGTAAAGCCCAGCTGTGGATGGATGTTCCCCATTGTGTCTGTCAGTCACTGACTCAGGTTCACATTTCAGTTTATCCTTTACAGAGCCTGGGCTTTGTGGGGTTAGTTCAGTGATGTTTTTSCAATGCTGGGTTCGGGGTGTGTGAGCCATCACCCTCTCCCCTTTATCTGCCCGTGTTTTGAGGCTGCAGGAGCTGTKCTTTGTCTCTGCAGTGCTCAGCCTCCTGCGGGCCCGGCCTGCGACAGCGAGAGCTCAAATGTGGTGAGAAAAGCATCCACGGCAAACTGCTCACCTTCCCTCAGAGGAGGTGCAGGAACATCAAGAAACCCAACACCAACCTGGAGGAAGCTTGTAGCAAGGGATCCTGTCCATCCCAGCCGCTGTACAGCATGGTGTCTGGCTGGTACTCCTCGCCCTGGCAGCAGGTAGGAGCAGGGAATCCACGGTGGTGGCACCAAGGGTGCCTCCTGCACCGAGCCACCCCTGGGCAGGACCACTGGGATGGATGCAGCTGGTCCACATCCATCAYAGGCTTTGGTGCAGCTCCTTTCTTTGTCCTGAAACTGAACAATGTCACCTAAAAATGTTACTCATCCTTGAGAGTTGTTGCATTCCACTCTCAATTTGCAGCACTCGTTTCTCAGTCGCCTTCAAAGTGCACTGGGGTTGAGCTGTTGCACATCTCTGTTCATAATGTATTTGAGCATCTGCACAGATTGCCTGGAATTCCCTAAATACTGTGATTAATTGTGGGATCAGTCTGTATTTGTTTCTACATTCTTGCAAACAAGCTTCTGTATTTCTGGAACTTATCTGCTTTGTGAGTCATATATCAATGAGACGCACACTCATTTAATAATATTTACATGAAACAATGTATGCCTGACAGTTGCAATCAGATGAAAATGATCACATTTATCTTAAAGACTTTTCACGAAACACATACAAGTAAAAAGCTTATTAATTTTCAAATACTTCATAGCTCTTCCTGCAAACACATAGTAGTTTTCCCCTGATACTGCCATAATTATGGTTCCAATGGGAATTTTATCAGTGTTCAGGCAGCAGGGTTGGGCCCAGAGGCTCAGAGATCAAAAGAAATCAGTGCAGACAATCAGGAACAGGTTTTTAAAATGTTCAGTTTCTGTGTCAATGCCTGAATAAGGAGCCAGATTTTCAGCTGAGTCCTTAAATAACCAAAAGACGCACAGGTCTTTGAAAAGTTGGTCCTGATGGGGATCGCTGAACAGCAGCACCTCTGATCCTGACCTCTCTTGCTTTGAAAGCCTCATCCCAGCCCTTGAAAGTTTCCCCTTTGGCTTAGGCGGGTTTGCAGAGGTGCAATGGAAGCCAAGCTTTGTTGTGTGCTCTGCGCAGTGCACGGTGACCTGCGGCGGGGGAGTGCAGACACGGAGCGTGCAGTGCCTGCGCCAGGGCCGGCCGGCTGCTGGCTGCCTGCCCCAGCAGAAACCTGCTGTCCTGAGAGCCTGCAACACCAACTTCTGCCCAGTCCCTGTCAAAAGAGGTAAAACAGCTCGAGATACTGCAGCATGCTCGCTTGCTCAGAGTTCTGTACCCAGCAAACATTGCCTTTTCACTGCACCGCCTTTTCACTGATTTGGCATGTTCCCTCATAAATGCTTTTTTTCCCCAGAATTCCACATTTACAGTGACTCTCTGATATTAAAGCATTTCTTTTTACCAAATGAGCCCCCTTAAAGCAGACTTGAGAGTACGACTGGAGCTGGCGATTTTAAAAACAGGGATATGTTAAAAAAAGTGTGGGAAAAAGTCACACTGTTGGTTCTGAGCTGCACCTTTGTACTCTCCTGTTCAATAATACAAGCATCCTGTGCTGGTTCTGCTTTGTGACTAATAACAGCAACTTTGACATTTACTTAAAACTCAAATTCTTCAGGTTGCACCCAGATCCTGGGATTCCAAAATTGCTTTGCCTCGAATGTCCTTTTTTCCTTACTGCTTCYGATCAGTGCATAATATGCAGTCAGGGAACGTGGAGTTAAGGTCTCTCTCTGCTTGGATGTCTGCTCTATTTCTCCACCTCCTCAGTGTGAGGAGAAGGGAGAGGGGGGCAAGAGGTTTTGTGCCACTTGGAATGATAGAAGGGGAATTTTCTCAGCAYCACCACAGACAGTGTGGTGCCTTACCCATTCCATAGATTTGCTTACAGGGTGGTTRCTGTTTGGGACTCCTTCCTAAAAASRCTCGTAGAGGTCCAGGTKTGTCCCAAAACCYTTTAAACAGTGACTTTCCAAATACCCTGCATTAAAAAATTTGCTACCTTTTTAAAACTGGGAGCTGAAAGCAGCCTCAGTACAGCCTCAGCTGGTTTACAGGAGGAAGGTGGAAATGGAGCTGGGAGCAGAGGTCAAGCTCCTTCCCTGSATCCTGTGAACTGACATTAGCCAACCGCCCCCATGTCTGCCCCAATTCCTGGCATTCCCTGTGCCCCAAACCCCCTGAAACCCAGGGAGATCCCAACAGACCATTGGAGACATGCAGGGCATCAGCCTGACCTGTCAGGGGACCTGAATCCAAACAAGGGTTGSAGATGGAATGATCCTAAAAGGGATAAGTAAATAGTTCTGCTGTTTTTATCAGTAAATGTTCCTAACACTCCAAATTAACATTCCTAAAAGGTTCTGCTCTATTTTGGAGTTTCTGTGTAACTTCCTTTGCTGTTAGGATAGAGAAAGGACTTTCCTTTCACCCCCGTTTTCCCCTGCTATATTTCATGTCTGAAGTACTGTCTGTTATTAATTTTGGCCTTGGCCTGTTTCTCTCKCTCCTCACATCTGCAGGAGCCCTTTCCCCTTCATTATACCTGGGTCGTCAGGCTCTGGAGATCAATTATGTCCTCCCTGCTCTCTAGCTTTCTGTCTAAAGYAGCAAAAAGAGAGGAAACCAGCTGTGCTGGAATCACATTGAAGCAAATCAGTCTCTRTTATCAGCCATGCAGCTCCAGCTCAGTGATCACAGGCAAGAAATCCATGTTTCAGGGAGAGTTTGCACACTTTGCTAGACAAACCAGGTCATTTCCATCCCTCTCTAGACACAGTTACGGTCACCATAACTCGTAGTAAATCTGGCTGCTCCAAATGAATGAAAATCTGAACAACTTATAAATACCTGGGTAAACAGAAATGAGGAACTGACTGCCTGGTCCCCACCCACTGAATTTTGTGGGACTCTTTGTGTTCCTTGCAWTTGTCCTTGGCTAGGTCCCAATTTTGGCTGTACCTCCCCATTATTGACATTGCCCTCTGATCTTCAAAGGGGGCATAAAAATGTATTAACGTGGCCTCCTCAGTGCTTATACTTTTTATTTAAACAGTAATTAGTATTTTTTTTAATTTACCCTTTCATGGCAGGAGAGCTCCTTCCTGTCCTTCATCAGAACAGCTTTCCTTCATAAGTGTGGCATGTCCTTTTCATCTGTTGTCTGCTTTGGGTCCTCCCTGGTGGCAGGAGGTGAAGGAATGGGAAAGCTGGTGCAGAACTCCCAGCTGAATCCCTCCTGGCACTCCATGAAGAACAGAAAGGCAGTGCTGTGGAGTGGGAAGGCTGCAGCTCAGTCCTGAGCTCCCCCATTCCTGTTCAAGAACAGTGTTTTCTTTCCATAGCATTAGAATTTAAAGACAAGCATATCTGTTTTAAAACTGAGGAAAAAATTGCACAGTTTAAAATAATTATTATTTTTTAATTATTTTATTCTTCATTCAAATGAATTTGAGGGTGATAAAGGCACACCTTTGCCATCATATAAAAGGGAATAAAAAAAGAGCAGTGCTGATTAAACCAAAGAAGTTCCTTTAGAGAGATGGAACTGACTCCTGGCCCATGGAACATGCAGAAGTTGTCTGTGCTCTGTGAGGGAGCATTTATCTGCTGTGACTCAGTAACTGATCTGAGAATGCAGACAGTGGTGGCTGGATTTTTGTTCAGGCTCCTTGTAAATTCCTTTTATTGACCATGTAAACAGTAGTTCTGAGAGCTGAATGAAATCTTTTCCCATGCTCGCAGGAGATTTCAGTTCAGCCATAAATTTTGCTAAACCCCATTGAGTCTTACTGCTCTCTCAGACACAGAGAATTTGTTTATAAATCACCCGTAGGAATCATCACTCWGCTCTTTTAGAGGAGCATAAAGCATCCACTGCAAAACTGGGGAGAGGAGCAGCTGTGAGGTGTTTTTAAAGCAATGGAGCTGTGTGTATAAATGATATCTGTGTCATTCAAACATCATCATAAATCAAAGAGAAATAAGATTTTATTGAAAAATACAATTTGGCTGAAAAGCTGGGCTTTTAAGAACTAACCATGGTCAGCCAGTCTCTTCTACCACTGCAATTTATTAAGATTTTTGCCAACATGGCATAGTCAAAGTCCTAAAAGCCTGACTCAGGATACCTAACTGAAAAAAGAGATTTCTGAGGTTGCCTGCAGAGTGGAAGGGAGAGAAAGAATTCCCTGCAGAAAGTGCTGGAATGCAAGGCCAGAGCAGAGCACTTTGTGCAGGGCCCAGRCATTGTGAGTGCCAGGAGCTCTGTGTGCWGGTGAGCTCCACGTGGGGATGGTGGCAACCAGCAGCTGCCATCACACATGGATGGGTTCATTTGTACCTGGCCTGGCTGTAGAACAACATTTGTAAGCAGAGATGTAAACACAGATAAAACCTTTTTTATCTTCTAATGCAGAATTTCCTCTTGTTCTCCTCAGCTACAGTGCGCTCTAAATTTTTTAATTTAGCTTTTGACCCTCCTGTGATATTAGCTCTGTCTCAATCAAGCTAACAAACCTCTTAATAATAATCTAATGGCTCTTAACAAACTAAAGCAAGGAATTAGTATTTTGAGATGAAAGCTCATTCATGTTTCCTCTCCTTTGAATCGAGTCACCTCTCATATTTTCAATATTACCCAATGTAAGTGTGTGGGACTGCTGCCCAACTTTCAGACTTGCTAAAACACAGCCTGACCATATTGCTTGGGTTTCTCCCCTTCAGAYGATCCTTCTTGTGTGGATTTCTTCACTTGGTGTCATCTGGTGCCCCAGCATGGTGTCTGTAACCACAAATTTTATGGCAAGCAATGCTGTAAATCATGCACGAAGAAGAACTGATAGCAGCGTGTTATCGGAACCCTTCAGTGACAGGATTCTCTTCTTCAATTTATGTTGGAATTATCTCTGCTTTGAGGCAAGACATGGTGCCACATAAACCACTGATGGAAGAGACATTTTTTTCTAAGGGAATGTCTGAGGTACAGTAATTGTTGGATATGTGCTGAAAAAGGAATGTTTCTTTTTTTTTTTTTTTTACTCTATTTGCTGACCTCACTAAAGCACAGGGTACTATGGATCACTTGAACACTGAGACTCGAGGGGAAGTTCTTCTTTCTTTAAAAGTGTCATTTTGCACTGTCACATGTTACGAGGAAGAAATCAAGGTGAGGGAGCCTTTTCTGGCTGATTTCTCAGAATGCAGAGCAGGAGAGCTKGGGAGCTGGAGGAGGACGGCTGCAGGGTGGCAGCAGGACAGATCACCCACCAGAAGAGTGTCCTTTGCTGGGTTTTGTGACTGTTGTCCTGGGCTGAGGAAGCTGTTTGCTGCCCCAGAGGGACACCCTGCTGGCTGTGGGCTGGGGAAGGCAGCGTCACAYGTGTGGCCACCAGAAGTAAATAGTGCACTACAAAGATATATGGTGCTTCTCTACCAGACTTGCTGCTGGAAAAGCAAGTTTTTTTTTTTTTGCATCATGCTAATGTTTTTATAATTTTGAAGAATTCATTTTCTGCTTCRTGTAGAAACTCAGAGGTGGTTAACTAGTAACTTGAAATGTATTCCTAGAAATATGCAGCGCTAGAATATTTGGACTTTTAATATTGCTGTGTTACAAGTAAAATAGAATTTCATATTTCAGCTAACTCAAGGAACTCGGATTGATTGAGATCAATGGTTGTTTTCAACTTTCTAAGCTCATTAGGTATGTAATTTTAAAATTTAAACTTGATATTTCTGAGTAGTTTTGTTTCAGAAGCTAGATTGTTTGAATGCCAAGATACTGAAAAAYGTCTTCGTTCTAATCTCAAATCTCTCTGCAAATTTTGATTCATCCATTACCCAAAAGGAAATAACAGAATATTATGGTCCATTAATTCATGCTGAACTTCTCTAAACAGTTATTTATTCAAGTTGCGTGAAAAAAGAAAAAAAAAAGCATGAAAAAATAAAGATAAGTGGATTATTTACTCTTCCCAAATAAAGTCAATTCTACTTTTATACCCTCTAACTTGTATTTAGTTCAGAATCCACCAGCAAACAGAAGAATTGTGAATGTGCTGATATTCGTGGCCGTTCAGTATCGAGATGTTTGATGGCACCATAAATCAGTGGTGCCATTCAAGAGGTTTCTGCAATGAAAGAACCCCGACCCAATGGGTTTGCCAAACCCATTCTGAGACAGAGCTGTGTCCTACTGTAATTTTCTGGGGAGTGCCTATGAGGGACGTATTTATCTAATTCCACCCAATCCCACAACTTTGTTTGATGAATGTAGTTCAGTTTGGCTGTTTTTTTTTTTTTAAATTATGGTTTCAGTGTAGGATTAGCCAGCTCAGCACTAATGCCAGACAGTGGTCACTTAAAATTAGCAGTTCCTTCTGAAACAATTTAAATTAAAAACATRTATTCTGTGATACTTTAGGGAATGATTGGAAACATATCTCAACCTACACTGCTCCATCTTGATATTGGACATTGTGTAATTATAACCCTTTTTCTAGGAAAACTACAAGGTTGTTTTTGTTTTGTTTTTATAATTGTGTCCTTTTTATTATTTGATGTAAAATAATTAATTTATTAATGCATAGCTTTTCTTTTATTTTTCTTTGCTCACTTCCTTAAGTGACAACCGAGGAAAGAAAATGGTAGCATCACAAAGTATGAATTATGKTGTAAAAAAAAAGCAAAAAAACCTATAAGTGTAATATTTAATTATTTTATAAGCTTTGTAATAAAATACTCTAACTGTTTCATTGTATTTGGAATTGTAAAATCCATTAATAAAATATGGAGGCTRTAAGTAAAGTATGGAGGTTATAAGTAAAATATGGAGGTTATARGTRAAGTATGGAGGTTATAAGTATGGMGGTTGTAAGTAAAATATGGARGTTGTAAGTAAAATATGGAGGTAATAAGTAAAATATGGAGGTTATAAGTAAATATTGAGTGTTATTAGTGCTATATGCATTCCCTTGCATCTGTGCTGATGTCCCATAAGGTGAGGATTGTCCTGTTTTTCTCCTGCTGTGTAACTGGGGAATGTTYCTGTGGAGGGCAGTGATGACAGCTGCCCACAGGGACAGTCTGGACCCTGGGGTGGCAGTTTGGCCCCGTGGCTGGGTGTGAGTGACCTCCCTGCCCAGCCAGGCCTGGCCATTGGGTGATGGTGGGATCCCGTTGTTAACAGCTGGGATGATGGATGGGATGATGGATGGGATGATGGATGGGATGATGGATGGGATGGAGGTCGCTCCTTTGAGGCACTCAGAGTCAGGAGTGTGTGTTGGGGTCCTGTGAAATCTCCCTGCTGTGAAGGTCCCGTTATCCCCATGGGGAGGAGTGCAGGGCTTGGTGTTCAGCAGGGGGAACCTTCCAGAGCTGCCTCTGGAGAGCAGAAGGTGCCTCTCATTTGAACATTTGCCCAGCAGAAGAACAGCTGCTGGGGCTGGGCCCTAAAAGGTAAAATGGACAAAAATCCATGGTTTTATTTGGGTAACAACACCAAAGCTAAAATRCAAAATACATGTGCAAGAGAAACCTGAGCTGTCACTCTTCTGCCAAAGACAGTGGGATCTCTTGTACCCCAGGACCAGCAGKATCCTTCCCTCCAGTCTCTTGATCTGCAAGGTGGTATCCAGATGAGGAGCCTCACTCAACACTGCAGGAGCTTTTACAGCCTCTCCCATCTGCCTGGGGATACTTGGTTTGTCTAAAAATGGCTGAGAAGTTCCAAGCCAATCCCTGGGAGGGACCGTATCAATCCACTGGATCATTTCAGATACATTCTCCAACATATATTGGTGTTTTTCTCTTTATTCACAATCACTCAGTGCTCTCACAAGAGCCAGATATCCAGAGGGCTGTTGATAGAAATGCTGAGACGCCTCTGACACGTCCAGTAGGCAATAACAGATCAGTCTGCTCCTGAAGGACTCCTAGCAAGAGCTCCTTGGAACAGGATTTGGGCTCATGATTTAAATAATTAATATGCCCACACAGGAATTCAGACTCTATAAACTGCTCAGTGTTTTGGGCTAAAAATTTGGAATTARAATGAACTGACGGTTGTCAGTGAATTACAGGGTTGGAGTGGGATGTTGAAAGAGGAAATATTGCATAAAGATGTGCTATTGTGTGCTTGGATCACCCCCAAGTCCACAACTGTTTTATTGCCGAGCCCTTACCCTGCTATTTGGGACACAAAGCTTGGCAGTTTTGTAGGAGTGCATTGCTGCAAGGCTCGCTTTATAAAGCAGAATGGGGTCTTTTCACAAAGGAATAGCTCCATTTCCTGTAGTCAGATTTCATCACTCAGGTAAAGGATGCATCTGCCCACAACTCGAACAGATATTTAATGAATAGCTTGATTGTGTAAATCAAACTCAACTCTCCAGGATGCCCAGAAGACATGAAATGCTGGAGACAGATGAATGTTTCACTGCATGTGGTTTTATGGTAACATGATCCATATCCCATCTTTCCTTTATTTTTCAGCAAATCCTATTCAAAAGCATCAAGAAGATAAATTAACRTTATTATTTCTGTTATAATTGAAGTGCAGCCCTGCTGAGTCGAGGGGATGCCATTGTGCTCAGGGCTATGTGCACATGCCAGGAGGGGCTCAGAATCCTGAGGGTGCCACAAAAAAGTGAGGAAAGGAACACGTTATCAGGGAGCTCGTGGTGATGAGGAGGAGAAGTGTTGCTGGTGGCTCGGTGTGTGTGTCCAAGGCAGCTCTGTGCASATCAGGTCTGAAGGAGCAGCACTGAGGGACTTCATCCTGACTCTGAACACAACCAGAGYGTGAGGAGTGAGGAGGAGTGACTCTGAACTCAGGAGTGAGGTGTGTGCAGGGCTGAGCCCTGAGCAAGGCACCCACTGTCCTGGGAGGAGGGAAATGCTCCTGGCTCATTGGCCTGGCAGTCACTGGGGACTGCAAAGAGAGGGTTTGGTGAGGCACTCAGATTCCTTCTTGTCCAAAAAGTCCTGGAATAAGGAGGTGCAGCTTCCAGGAGATGCTTTAAATTCCTCCCCAGGCACTGCTGTGTGAGCATCAGCTCAATCAGGCTGACCTCCCTGCACTCTGTGCACCACACTGCAGATATTCTCCATGCCCTCTTCYTCAGGACAAATCCCGGGCCAGGCTGGGCTGGAACGTGTGCTCTGATGCAGATCACTCTGAAATCYTTCACCTGGAGCTTCCCACGAGCACAGTCAGTGGCAGAGGGGCAGGCAAAGGGCACTGGTGCAGGAGGGGATTGGCAGCGTGTGCCTCAGTGCCCAGGGGAGCACAACCTCTGCCTGCAGCAGGGGCAATCAGARCCACACTCTGGGCTCCCAGCACACACAGGCAGGGTGAAGGGAAGGGGTACAGGCATCTGACAGCTGGGCTGAACTACAGACAAAATCTGAATTCTTCAGTTCACAATATAATGTAACAACAAAAGCAGTTTTCCTTGTGTTCCCTGAAAAAGGAAATCTGTGATGGGACCTAGGTTTCAAGCTACTAAATCTTTTATGTGCTTTCTGTTCAATAATAAGAATTATTCAGTCATGAACAGAGCCTGTTTTAATTTCTGGATTCTGCCAGTGAAGGAAGGAGCCTTCAGCTAAGTTCTGACTGCCAGGCTTACTTTGTGAGTGTTAAATCAAGCTACTGTCACCATACATGTCAGCTTTAACACTGCAGTGTGCCTACTGCAATAAAGACAGACCTTTAGCATCCCTTGGGCTGCCAGACATTGATTTATTATGTTGTGTTGTGATAATGTTCACTAATCCCTTCATAATAACAGCAGAGCTGACAAAAAAAACTCTTTCAAGAGGAATATGAAGGGGTTTTTATGGGAAATGTTCACTAATGAAGGTCTTACCTGTGGAGAACAAAGAGATTTTGGGGGAAGTATGCTCAAAAACTTCCTCTTTGGGATCTTCACCTTCTCAAATCACCACAACATGTGAATTTGGTCTGTCTCATAGGACAAACTGAAGGGATTCTCCCCAAAGCAGGAATACCCAACCAACACTCTGCTTCCATGGAGATTGTGGTCCTCACCTGTCTCTGTTTAGAGTAGATGGAGAGATTCAGGATATCCATTAAAGGAATTTTCACTCTCAAAGACTTTACACTCATCTCCAATAATAGATAATGTTTTAAGTRGATCAGAACATTTCACCTTTAAAGAGAGATATTTCGTGTCAGCAGAAAGCTCATCAGCTCGGGTTTTGTGCAAATAAACTGCAGATGCTGAGTTGCCCAAACTGCCATGACTTACTCTGGGCTTTGCTGATGTCTGGGGAGAGAATCAACCAGCACAGACAATAACTGGCAGTAAACATAACAGCTCTCTTCCATTAAATATAGGATATTAAATACAGGACCTACTTCTTCAAATTATCATTTCCCACAATTTCATTCGGAGGGGTTTGGTGGCCACTTCCAAAATACCAGTTGCAAACCCAAACCTGTGTATAAACAAACTGGGCCATCTCATTTGAAAGGCATCCAGCTGTGGATTGGGGCTGTCAGGCAGTGCAAGGGCTGCTGTGATACCCACTGACCACGTAACACAAACCCGAGCTGGCCCTGTGTCCTGTGGCCACTTAAAAACCAACGCTGACTTTTTGTTTTGTTGTTTCTCAGTTGCAATGGAACTTGTCATGAAAATCSTGAGCTTGGGGTAAGCTTTAAATCTTTGACTTTCTGTTTGGAGTCTGCTCTAAGGTGGCAGATGGTGCCTCTGCAAGTTCTTCACATGGGCTGAGGAAGGAAAGGAGGAGTGGGACAGACGTGGATCCAGTTTGGATTCATTCTTGACTCTGCTCCTGTGACAGCAGCCTGCTGTGCTCAGAGACTGCATTTGCTAAAACAGGGGGTCACTTTGAGCCCTTTAAGCACCTCTCCCCAGGCCTCTGTGTCCAGTGTCCCCTTTGGTTCTGTTGGTTAAATGGTTCATTTTATTGAGGGCAGGGCAGGAGCTGTGGGGCCCTGGTGTTAATGTGTCCCTGTACTGAGAGCTGCCCTGACCTGCAGGGAGATCGTGACTCAGAGGGAGACCAAAATCCTTCTGTTAGTTCAGAGATTCCTCTAATAGGGCTGGGTTTAGAAACTGCTACCCCAACTCTTCTTAACCCCACATATACAATACGTGTATATTGTATATATATTGTATTGAATATATACAATATATTGCATATATACAATAATTGTATGCTTACAGGCTGTTCATCCAGATTTATTTTTTTTAAGAACTTAATTAAGGTGGAAAAAACCACCCAGACTATTGCAAATATGCTGTGTTTTCTTATCAGGAAGCAGCCAGATTAAAGTGGTTCCTCAACTTCCGAGACTGCACAATCCCGCTCTGCCCAGGAACAGAGTGCTGCAAGAACTGGGCTGTTCTTGGTGCTGGCTTTTGTAAATGCTCTTCCCTGAACTTCTCATTAACCTTCTGAACCTCATGCCTACTGGATGGATCGCAGCCAGCATCCTCCACCACCAAAGGACTCTTTGAAAGGAGAGTTTACACCTCAGCTTCCAAATTGATTTGCTGTGGCACACTAACGACGTAGGAGAGGAAGGCAAACAGTGGATTTGCCTTTTTTGAAAACAGCAGTTGATTAAAAAATAAAGTACCAATAATGTGAGAATCATACAGCCCTGAAACCTTCAGACATTTTGGCACATAGCTCTGTCTCTCTCGGACAATTGCATCCCCTTTTTCASTGTTCCAGAGCTCCCCCCGAAGCCATCGGGGGGTGGGAGCAGAGTGAAGTGTCCTGGGATAATCCACTCTGACAGGGAACTGCGCTGATTAAAAGTTATGGCTTTGGAACGGCAAAGCTCCCACTGCTGTCCACCTACAAGCTGCTGCTTTCTATTTAAACCTTAACAGTCAGATCTAATCAAGAGAAAATAAGGACGTTTTTATGAATTCCATGAGAAAAATTCCCCTCAGGTGTAGGCTGCACGGTTTGATCAGCTCCAGTATCATGTTTTAGCGTTTCACATTAATCCAGCCCGTTCTGAGCCAAGAATTTCGTTCTCAAACCTGCCTGATGGCCAGGCAAAAACAATTTTGGCAATTTGTTATTTTTTCAGCTAAACTTGCAATATGCAAATTAAGATTTATGGCAAATGAGGGCTTMAAACTGTGTGTTTATCTCCACGTGGAAAAGGTACAGTGCACTTGTGAAGTGCCAAAAAATACCAGGGCTGGGCAGAGAACAAGAGAATTACAGCTCTGAGAAGGCACTGGAGAGCTGTACATCAGCATTTGGTGTCCTGATGACAGGAAACAAACTATTTCACAGGCTGAGATTTTCTGGGAGATATGGACTTGACCCAGCCCTCAGACTGAGTATCTTATTTCATTGTTTCCAACTGAAAACTGTTAAAGTGTCAGGTAAATCGGGGTTTTTCAACAAGGCTGAACTGAAAGAAAAATTATTGTTTCRTGGAATGAAAGCATCCTGTTGAAAACACAGTGATGGGAAAGAACTGATTAAGTACAGATAACATTTGTGTTCCTTTCTGCTCTCCCATCCTCTCCCTMGTTTCTCCATGCACAAGCAATTAAAATCCTTCCCAGCCACGTGCCAATTCAGCTTYGCTGCAATCCCAGTAAGGCAGAGGGACAAGATCCTGCCAATTCCCTGCCTCTGTTCCCAGGGCAGTCCAGAGGAGCACAGACCATGCAAGTCAGATCCAGAGGTGCTCTGGAGAGATGCATTCTCTGCTGTGTGGTCTAATTCCCTGCTCTGTGTTCTKCAGAGCTGAAGACAATAGGATGACACATGGACTGGAGATAGATCCGTGCATACTTTCCTTCCTAAGTCAGGGTTTCCAACGAAAAGCCTTGGAAAACTGAGATACATGCCCAAAGTTCAGCTCAGCCTGAGCCTTGGGGTCCAATTTTCATCTCAGAAATAATCAGAAATAATTTTCCTGAAGTTAAAGGACTCATAACCACACAGCATCAGTGCACACAGGCCAGACTGCAGCCACATCTGGCARTGAGGGTTTGAGCACGAAGAATGTTCAGTGACCAGCACAGATTTTTTCTCAGTCTGTCCCCTCACATGCAAACCAGAATATCCAGATTCTGGGAGCTGCTTTGTCTCACTGCCCCAGTTTACTGGAGGAAAAAGGCAGCCTTCATGATGTACCTTACATCATGGGAATGGATGGGACTAACTCCTGGGAATTGGAACAACTGGTCGTGAGTAGGTCACCATGGTATGGATACCTGATTGTGACCAGGAGAACAAAGCTGGTTAATGAAAGCTGGTTTAATGAAAGCTGGTTTAATCAGAGATGGTTTAATGAAAGCTGGTTTAATGAAAGGGGTCTGGTGCTCAGGGTGTGTGGGGCTGGCTCTCCTCAGCCTGTCCCTGCTGTGGCTGGGGAGAGGCTGCTCTCCAGTGCCCGAGCAGAGAAGGGCACAGACAGCGGGGGAGAGAGCAGGGACAGAGCCAGAAATAGAGCCAGAAACAGTCTATATGTGTTCTTAGACAGCCACCTAGTGAGTGCAGGGAGGAATCGAGAGCTCCCAGAAAAATGGGTGAATTTACACAGAGGCTGGAGTTACACCTCAAATGCAGCGCTAAAATAGTGCTAAAGCAGTGCCAAAGGTCCCTGTGCAATGCAGAGGGCTTTGCCTCAATCCAGGCAGTGGCMGAGCAAAAGGGCTCTTCCATTGCTGAGCTGTGAGACAAGATTTACCACCCCCCTGTGATTCTGAAGTGAGAATTGGGGGAGAGTTCAAGTATTGAAAAAGATGTCTGAAATTTATGTGAATTTCAGAATTTTGTTCAGGAACAGGTCTATGTGTATGGTTTTATTTATATACATACACACATACATATATATTTTTACATACGTATGTATATACACACACACAGCCCCTCACCTTTGTCTTACATACTCATTGCTAAATCAGAACATTCCTGTTGATTGAAAACATGGACATAATGCAATAATAAAAAAGTGTCTCCCTAAATTGCCTTTTTCTATAAAGGTCCCAGATGGTCTCTCATTATAACTGTGATCATTGGAAGAAAAAAAAAAAAAAAAAAAAAAAAAAAAAAAAAAAAAAAAAAAAAAGATCAGAAACAAAAATTAAGATACGAGAGAAAAACCTTATCAGAACCATGGTTCTCCAAAATTTCTTCCAGTGTCAATGTGCCATGGATTGGCTGCAGGGGGTGAGTGGTCACAGAAGAGACAATTAAACCCTGATGATGCCTCTCAGTTTGGCATGCTGTAGAATTTCTACCTGGACATTTATTGCCTCCCCAAACTGTCCCCAAACTGTCCCCAAAGTGCCTGAGCTGCAGGTGAGGCCAGTCCTGACCCACTGCTGCAGACTTGGCCATGCAGTTTCTTTGTTCTTATGGACTGGTGGTGTTTGTAACCCCCAAGCCCAACAATGTAATAACATACTAAAAATAGCTGTGGATGTGGATTCCTCTTAGAAACATCAGCTCTACATGCCTAATTAAATATCCTTGACACACACAAAAAATAATTGCAAGGAAAAGAAACCTCTCTCATGAGGGCCAGATGATTTTAATTAGGTCTCACTCAAAACCTTCCTTGGCTCACATGGCTCAGCTCTCGGTAAAACACTCATCACACTGAGGTGCCACGCTGGGCTCCTCTCCTTTCCCTTTCCCACAGGCTGCTGCTCCTCTGTCCCAGTTTCTCCCTTAAGAATTCTCTGTCCTCCAGCCCTCAGAGTCCAGTTCTGCACAGCCCAGATGTGTGGGGCTGGGCCCTTTAGTGATTCCTCACTTTCCCTACCCCTGATGGCCGCTCTGCACATGGGSTGTGATCTGTGCAGAAGCTGAACTCGTGCTCAAAGGTTCCCCCCCAGGTCTGTGGAGCAGCAGGAGCAGAGTTTATTTATTGCAGAGGAGAGTCACAGCCCTTTCCCCTCGCACAGCCAGCAGCAGCTCTGCTCTTAGCCCAGCAGAGAACTCCTCCATTCCCTGGGGGGCAGGAGGGGTTAAATCCTGGGGGCACAGCAGAACCTGGAGGGCATTCCCATAGGGAAGGTGGGCACCACCCCAGCAGCAGAAATCCTGGCAAATTCAGGCTGCAGCCTCCACAAACCTCCTTTTCCTCTCCTCTGTACCCAGGCAGGGATTTGCTGCCATGTTCTGTGTGCCCAGACATGGGACATGGGCACTTTTCCATGGCTCAGTTACAACTCAGATGTTTAAGGCTTTGGCACCAAAGATTTGGGGCTTTTCTAAAGCACAATCTTCCACCTCCCCATTTCCCAGCCACATTTATTAGTAATTAATTCATTTAATTACTTATAAATATAAGTACATAATGGCATTTAAGACAATTTGCAGAACTGAAGCTTGTGGAAACAATGGTGAACCTATAGATGAGTTCAGATAGCTGCAATTTTGTTCTGGGGCTTCTGTTCACGCATTTGACAATTTGTTCAATACCAGTGCTCTGTGTATGAAGTGAAAGGTCTCATCAAGGAGGGAAAGGATCCAAGGAACTGAAAGCAGAAYAACATTCTGTACCCTTGGAAAAATAGCAGATTTCTCATATGAATAACCATTAAGCTGCATCCATCTTTCTGTGGTTTAAAAATAAGGGCAGGATTTGATTGAGTATCTTTGTGATTATGGGTTTAACCTTTAATGATTCAGAGCAAAAATATCTCTCCAGGGTCTTCTAATTTAGAAAGAAATCTCCATCATCTCCTGTGAGCAACCCCTGTGAAGTGAAATTCGGTATCCCCAAAGCCTCTGGAAATATCCTGAGCAGACTGGCAACGCTACAGCCATGAATTCTCTTGCAGAGGACACTTTGGAGGATTTTTATTACTTCCCAGATCTTTAACTGCAGAAATATTTATARATCTTCACAGACCTTTCATAACCCTGAGTTTGGGTTATGTTATTGTTTCTATCCCTGATTAACTAACTGCAGGATTATTCTTTTAGGGCAGGCAAGAACACAAAAATGCAGCTGAAGCTGCTGGCAACTTGAAGCATGGAAATATTAGAAATGGACCTTTGGTGTCAGGGTGAAGGCATTTTACAGGAGTCACACTGGACATGGACAGAACTCCCCCAGGCCTATGAAATTCAACATGAACTGGAATTTCTTTTACTSTGCTTTAAATTTTTTGACTCTGACATGCTGGCAGCATGTGGCAGAGTAACCAGTGGTGYAGGAAAGCATACAGTTAGATTTTTTCATGTTTGTGTCGCCCTGTGAACATGAGACACACAAACCAAAAATTTAATTATTAAGATTTGCCTGAGTTTTTTGGCAAATTCAGCTGGGCTGCACCAAATGCAGCACGTGCTGCTGAAAGGTGCTCTGCAGGCAGGGCTTGTGTGAGGAGCAAAGCTTCAAAGTCATATCAAGAACACAAGGAACAAACCCTTGCTGGGTGACTCACTAGAAAAAACYTGATTTGTTCAGTTTTCATGAAAACCAGCTCAGAGACATGAAGCTGTCACAGTTTTTGTAAAGCAGGAGGAAGGCTGACCCACGTGAGAAGCTCAGACAGAGCTGCTGTTCACTCCCACTGCCTGCACGAGTGCTGTGCTGGAATTGATAAAAACCCAGTGCTCAGAGGATGAACCCCACTGCTGAGCCTGCAGAGAGCATTTCTCTCTGTCAGTRTTGCTCAGTGCTGAGTCTATCTAGTGCTGAAGAAAGTCCCATACTTTTGATGTGAAAGAGGTAGAAAAAGCCCAACTCCTCTCTATGTTTTCGCAGATTTAGGAGATTTAAATTCAGACAGCCTGTGAAACTTCACAGAAGAAGAAAAAACCTTCCCACAGCTCATCTAGAAGTTAAAAGAGGAATTTTCTCATTCCACTGGTGTTTTACACTCTCTGAGACAATTCCCTGCACTGCTCTCCCCCGTGGCCCTAATTGCAGCAGTGAATTGTTGTATCACAGAAGCCGACTGCCAGGGGAGGACTGRAATAACGTCTGGAGAAAGTCTTGTGCCATGGAAAATCTTTGACAGTGTGTAGGTTATCACCAGATGAGTGAGAAATCCTTCCTTCATATATTTTTGACACTATTAGAAGAAATGCTATAAACAACCCTCCTCAGAAGTGTGCCAGCCTCGCTGCTCAGGAGGGAAGTTTTTACCTTTTTTCCCCTGGTTCCTATAATTGCACATCAGGAGGGCTGTGGAGCAGAACTCCAAAAGGCTGCCACTAAAAGGCCCTGGAAATATGGGAACAAAAACCTTGTTGGGGTCCTGTGGCTGGAGCTTGTGGCTGTGTGAGAGGTGAAAGATTGGGTTCGAAAATCACATTGTGGGACATGAGGGAGGTGTGGAGCCACCAGACAACTGCTCAGGTAGATCTGAGTGATTAAAATGCTGAATTTAAATGTGTGCCTGCGAGATTGAAACGTGCCAGGGTGAAAGGAATGAGAAGGGAGTGYCTTTACAAACAAACTGTGAGTCTGCAGGTGAGATAAGAGCGATRCTGAGAGAGAGAAGGAACAGGGGGAAGGATTTCCATGGGAATTCCACARASTGAGCCCAGACTGTGCTAATGAACTGCAAAAACAGAGACTTGAGGAAAAGAAGAAAGGGGGAATGGATATTAGAAGGGGGMTKCATTAGGAGTTTYGGGGARCCTGCACCTCTCCAGTCCCTCAGCTGATGGGGAAAGAGAGAGGGAAATGGGGCCGGGAAATTGGGATAAAAGWGGCTGTGTCCTCTGTTAATTTGACAGACCCCATGGAAATGCCCATGGCCTCTCYCTTCAYTCGAATAAAGTTACAGAACTCCTCTGTCTCCTTTTTGGACATAAACCTCTGSTGTTTGTGGRTKAWTTTTYCYAGGAAGGGTAAACCCCAGCAGTGCAGAGCCCATGCCAYGCACACCAGGAGGGCTGGCTTTGGTTCTGCTCTGGAGAGGAGAAGCTCTGGTTACAGTCAGAACTGAGGATTTTGTTCAAGGGCAAACACACCAGAAGTACCTTTGGTTTAATTCAGATCATTGTGGAATCATCAGGATGATCCATAGGGGACACCTTGCATGAAGTACAACACAATTCTTCAGTTAATGACCTTCTGTCTCTCCTGTGAGTTCACCAAAGCTCTCCCTAAGCCTGCTGAAGGCACTRCAGATGTTTATAGAGCAGCTGGTCTGCTATGAGGAGCAGGATCCCTGCCTGTCCAGAAAAACAGTTAAAACATTTCCAACAAGTGATAAAACTCATCAAGGAACCCCTTAACTCTTTCATATTACACCTGGGTGTTTGTGAGCTGCYTTCACCAGCAGCATCCTCTCTGAGTTAATAAAAACTGGACAAGTTTGTGTTGTACCTGTTTTTTCAATAGACACCTCCAAAAGGTGTTTAATGAGTGCCTTTCCCAGCCTGTGCCCAATCCCACAAATCCCACTGCCTGCCCAGAGCAATGCAGCAAAGAGCAATTGCATTCACACTGTTTGCCTGAAAGTTTCCAGCATGTGTGGATCTACTCGTGGGCCTGAAGAAAAAATGCTCCAGCAAGTAAAAACATGAATGTGTCCTTAAAACTGCCCTTCTGGAATTWGCTCAGCCTATTTGTAAGAATTCTTGCAACTTAGCACATGCTTCATCTTCAGCTCAGAGTGTTAGCCAAGTAATAATCAGCACTCAGCAAGAATTAGAAAGCCAGTTTGTCACAGTGAGGTCATGGGGAAGATTATTCCTGCTTTATGTCTCCATTTATAATAAATATTCCGTAGCCTGTCATGGAGAGGATGTAGAACATATTTATACTTCCAGCCACCCTTTTCACATAAAATTTATCAACTTGTCTGGTGAATTCAATAGGAGCCCATTCCCTTTTGTCACTTTTTRCATCCCTCCTGGCTCAGGAGAACCAGTAACCTACCTTAGAGTGCAGCAGAGATCTTTGTCTGCTTTTGAAACTTAATGTGGCACAGATCTAGATTAGCAAAGGTATTTCCTTTCCAGGTAGAATGTAACTGCATAAATCTTCTTCTCAGAATCAAGTCAAACATCTGAAGCATTCACCTCATATTTAGGCTGCTTTTTACCATGTGTTGAGGTATCAAGATTCGATTTCACAACATCATCTTGCTGCTCTCCAAGTATTTATTGCCAGATAAGTGTGGGCTTGGGAAATCAGCCTGCATGACAGTGTAATGCCTTTGTCCTGCTCTTTCAGAACACTTGAAGGAAAATCCRGCGCATTTCTCAGAACAGAAACATTCCCTTCTCTGAAAAAGGCAGCAGGAAACACRGTGAGCTGTGTCTATTGAGAGCCTCATGGTGCTGGGGCAGCCAGAGCAGCCAGACAAACCCACAATGGGGGCTCCAGCAGCTCCAGCATCTCCCTCCCCAATGTCAGAGTGCAGCAGAATTTACACCAAATTTCCATAAATCCTCAGATCCCTAAGGGAATGGGGCAAAGGAGCTGGTTGTGGTGTTTTTACAGGGACCAGGGGCTCCTCACACTGGGCACACTCTGGACAGTATTTGCAGAACAGCACATGCCAATGACAATTTACAGCCTGGTGTGGCCGAGTTTRCAAAACAGGTTGGAGAAAAGCTCCAGGTTCCTTCCCTTTTCACTCTGTACATATTAGCAGCACTGTGGTGATGATGCAACTTTGAAAATAAAATCACAAAATAAATCAGACAGAGGAATATGTT
>NW_026623767.1:291117-301458 GCF_030028575.1 Malurus melanocephalus | reverse complement strand
TTTTTTTCTAGTAAGAAAACTTCTAATCCTGCATTTTTTGATCCCACAATTCTTACACAAATGGTTTTCATTGAAGTCTGCTGCACAAAGAAGCTTTSTCGAGTGAGTGAAAAAATGATAATWAAAAAGGTAGCAACATAACTGAAGCTTCACAGAGARACAGCCTTGTCTCGAGAGGGTAAATGAGAGGTTTGTCTTGAGACAAACTTGAGAAATAACTTGCATGTGAATTCTTTTCCACAAGAGTGCAGCAGCTGCTGCAAGGGTTGTGTGGAATATCACAGGTGAGCTGCTTCAGTGCCTGGAGCCTTCAGCTGTTTGACAAAAAGAGCTCACAGAGGAAATGAGTGCACCTGCCCTTGAGCAGAGAGAGGACAGGGGTGATGGAAACAGAGAGGAAGAAGGATTCCACCCCCCAAGGCTGAGAATCTGTTAAAATCTCATCTAACTTCCAGGAGCCAATTCACACAATTGTTACTTCGGGACAATAAATCAGAGAGAGGCTGAATGAATGGATGAACAGTTAAAAAAGAGCCACGCTGAGAACAAACCAGTAACCACATCTAGGAGTTGAAAGATGCCAGGATTTGTATTTTAAATCCTTAAAAATGACTGTCTTGCCCTGACCATGGGAAGATAAGCATCCTTRTGTCCATCTCCCGATCTTTTGTCAAATCACACATCCCCTCTCAGTTGCAGAGATGACCTAGAAGCTCCTGACAGCAGCACCTGGTCCCCCCCTCAGGCTGCCCTGCCTTGGCAGCAGTCACACCTTGTTTTACCTGCACAGGAATCGTTAGCATCACATCACACAGCTCCCTGGGCCTTTCCAGCATTATTCCAAGCAGGATTCGATGGCATTTTAGTGGTTTTGCTTTGGGCCATTTCAGTCCTCTGACCTAAGTCTGCCAGTAAATCAAACTTTGCGTTCTGGTTTGTACACCCCATAGGCAGGTTTTCCCCTTACACAAAAAATACTGGTGTTTATGTGAAAAAATGTCAAGTGAGCTTAAACCCACCAGTTTTATGTGTCCTTCCGAGGCTGCAGCACTGTAAAACTCTCAGCATGGTGTGTAAAGCAGTCAGMAGCTCTTGCTGTTTAATTGTCCCTGTCCCCAGCCAGCGCTGGCATCTCTGTGTCCTGACTGGGCAGACAGAGGCGAGGAGTTTATGTCCCTCCTGAAGAAACATCTGCTTTAGGGTTAGATCTGCTTACAACTCAGGAAAGTCGCCTTAAAACCTGTCTGCAATCCTATTAAGGAAAATAATGAAAGAGTAGCAAGAGGCAAGCCAGCTGAAAAGCGAGAATAAGGATTAAAAACTTGCAAAACATAAAGATGTGAGCACTGAAGAAAGAACCCTCTGAAACAGGCAGCAGGTAACACATCTTTGGTTAAGATGGGCTAGACAGCAAACCTGTCATAAAAGCCTTCTGCAGACCGCTGAACAACTTTAAAAAATCCAATAAGAAACTCTCAACGTGAGCCCAATCCAGCATAACTAAATAGTGCTTCTTGTTGATGTAAGCTCTGCAGCCAACTGAGTGTGGTGCTCAGTTAAATCTCTGGCACTTAACAGCAGTGAGAGAAGTACACAATGCAATCTTGGAAGGCAGGCAAAGACAGATGGAAAGGGACAATAAATGAGCCAGTGACTAGACAGACAGAAAATCTCACCCAACATTTTATCTTCCATCTGCTTCTCCTTATAACTGTACCTTTACAAAATCAGATCTCCCTTCCTGACACTGAAAATGGCACAGGGAATGTTTATGACAGGGGRAATGTGTTTAAACACACAAAAACCCAAAACAACAAAATGGAAATCTGAAGGTAAGCATTTGAGAGCAGACACTTTTGAGAAAGATTTCTTTAGAATAAAACATTCTTGTGTTTCCTTTGTTTTCCTGCATTGTACTTAATCTGCCCCTTAAAGGGGAGTCTGAAGARCACTGAGAGATAAGCAGGGAAGAGATGAAAGAGGAAAAGATGCAGCTTTGAAACATTAAAATGTGGGGGTTTTTTGTCCCACTCTTCAGTATCCCTGCAGCAGTGTGGGGAACAGGAGGGAATGTGCTGGGGCAGGAGTTTGTTGTGAGTCTCTGCTCCAAAGAGCACAATTCTGCCTGGCATGGAGCACAGGCTTCCTCATCCTTCCCGTCAGGGCTGCTGATATCTGACACTTACAGATTTACATACACCACGTTGTTTTGAAACCTCGTAAATCATCTTTAATTTAACTTTAAATTGCTCCTGAGGGGCAGAAGGGAGGACAGCACACCCCAGGTGGTTGTTCCTGGCAGTTMCTGCATGAGTTTCCAGGCTCGATGGACTGCAGCAGTCAGTGATTTCTGTAACAGCTTTTCTGTGCACCMCATCACTGCAGGGATTGCAAAGATACAGAGGGTTAATATTTGCTGCTGTTATCAAAGGTGCAGGGGCAGCACGAGGCCAAAACCTCATCTTGTCTGCATAGGAAGAAATAGAAATATAAACCTAATATAAAGTTAATTCTTCAAGAGACAAATGATAGACAAAACATCCTTAGGGCTGAAGGTACATTTACAATGCAGCCCTGGGTTGGTTCTACAAAACCAAACAACCCCAGTGTGCTGGGCTTCAGGAGATCTCCATCCACATCACACTGCACCTACTGCACTCTCACCTTCCATCCCCATTTACCAGGCACAGAGAGAGTGTGAGAAAACTATTTCCAGCAGGATTAGAAAATTTAGAATCAATGGGCTTTATTGATGCAGAGGACAGAGGGATTTCTGGTAAAAAAAGAAAGCATACACCTCCACTTCAAGCTCCCRCTAATTTCGATTTCTTACTTAAAARCAGAAAAACACTTCTGAGTTGTCYCTGGTGAGCGATTCCTAATGAGAATGGAGTTGGCATGGAGCACTAAATCAGTGCAACAAAGGACACTCTTCCCTGGCACTGACACAGAGGTTTTTTATGGCAAAACCATACAGATTTCCAAAGCATTCTGTACTCCAGCATTTCAGACTTTGCAAGAATTGCAGCAGTGAATTTTATCAGTTATGTCAGTTTGATTGGGTTGTATTCCAGCTCCAGAGGTGCCAGCTATACAGTAATATTTTATTGCTTGTGTTGCTGACAAAGACTGTGTCATCTAGCTCTGGAAATGTACTTAGAGGGCTGTAAATAAAAAGCAAAATTTTGCAGAACTAATATTGCAGKTTGTGAATGGCAAGGGGGCACATTTACAATAGAACACTGATGGCACTTTGTGGCTMTTTTAGCAATTGGATAATGATGGATGGAGCTGCAGCAGCGTTCCCTTGGGTCTCAGGGGAGATCAGTGCATATCCTGGGGAACTCATGGCTCAGTAACTATAAAATAAAGCCTTTTGATTAAATATCACAATTAAATACTGAAGAGAGTAATTCTGCTGAGCAGGAACTTGGCACAGAGCACACCAAAGCACTTCCAGAGCACAGGGATGGTGCTTCTGAAGAGCTGTCCTGCCCTGTACCTGCTGCCCATGGCCACCCTTTGCCCATGGCTTGTTTGRCACGAGCCTTTCTGTGTTTGGTGGCACAGATGACAAACCCCACCCAGCCAGGGCAGAGTGAGGAGCTCCATGAGAGCCAGGGCTGCAGTGTTTGCATTTCTGGGATGTGCTGAGCCTGGCCTGACCCCATCCCAGMTGAGGGAAGGGTTCCTGTTGGCTTCAGCGTGCCCTGGATTGGGCCCTCGGTGCAGGGAGGGGCAGGGACAGTGTTTGAACACTGAACATCTTCAACTTCATGGATATTCCACAACTTGAGGAATGTGTAAAAGACAGAGACATGTGCTCTCCCTTTCAGTGCTCATTTTACAGTCTAGGACAAAAAAAAAAAAACCCAGCCACTCCAAGCCATTGAGCARCCTTCCTTGCTTTTACATCCTTTTGTTCCTGGAAAAAGAGTCAGACAAAAATATCATCTGCTTTGTCTCAATATTAAACAGCTACTTCAGGAAAGGAATGTCTTATTTCTTCCAATTTTTAGCACTTCACAAGTGGATTATGTTGACAGACTAAAAGAATCAACAATTTCTTTTGGTGAATGACAAAATCCCAGTTAAAACCTGCTTCCATTTCAGTCTGTGTGTCACAYCAGGCCATGCCCTGCCTTGATCCTGGGCCAAGAGAAGCAGGTCTCTCCAGAGACTTGGCTGAAAACATCCCAGATATCACCTCATTTTAAATACCTGTTTTAAAAACATGCTAAATAAAACCAGTTTCAACAGTTGGATTTCCCACCACCAGTACACGTGACTAAAATTGTTATTGCTTCTAAGATAAGCACGATGCAAGTAGGAGTGATTCCTTYAGTGACTGCAGATTTCTGCTCTGGTACTTTGTCATGCCTGCTCTGTGATTAAATACATTATTTCTGAGCAGGAACTCCTACTGAGAGATCATCATGGACTGGAAGTGCTCGGGAGCCACTTTTTTGTTGTATACAAAACCAGCATTTTCCATGTCTTTGGCTTTTTTTCCATTCATAAGTCCCGTCATAATATGGGAAATTTAAGTCTCACTGTGTTCTTTGTCCCTTCCAACCCTTTCCCTTTATTGTTTAGCAGAGCAAAGCCTACATTTGGTGACAGTGCTGCAACCAAAGCCTGCCACAGTAAAAGCCATTCAGATTTGAAKGGAAAAAGCCTTCAGAAATGAAGGGAAATTCCATCGCTACAAGAAAAAAATTAGTTTTGGAATTTGGTTTTTTATTGCTTTTTCGTTTTTTTTTTTTTTAAACTTAAGATGGCATCATCATGAGAATGACACATCCTGGAAGATTCTTTCAAAAGAATGAGGGTTACAGGCTACCTGTGGAAACAATCTACTTGAGGTATTTCCTGGAGATCTTATCRCTGTCATAGCAAAATTTCAATGTGTGAGGCAGATAAATATGGATGGCAACTGAGCTGCAAATTGACCTTGTAGGCTTGGGATAGATTCAGTCACCACTGCCAAAAAAATGTTCAGGTACATCAGAGATTTGTGCCCAGGGGTCCTCTTCTTACCCAACTAACGTGTAATCACAAGTGTCAGCCTCGTAACGTTCATGTGACCCTGTGGAGCACAACATCTGAATGTGAAATCTGTCAGACAACTGCAGCATGCTCAGTGGGAGCAGAGTGTGATCAGCAGTGGTGGATGAAGGCAGATGAAAGGACAGGTTATGGGGCTGCTGCAGTGGTTCTGCAGCTTTGGGGAGAGGTGTGCACGTACCAGCGCCCACGTGGCTCCTCACACACCTCCAGTGAGATGGTTTGAGTGCTTGAGAGCTTTGGCACTAACAGAAYCTGACACCTCTCCCTTCCAGGGCAGCTACAGCAGTGATGGGGCTGCACTTTAATGAGCCTTGCACTCCTGGTTTGTCAAGGACACGAGGCTTTGAAGGAGCACCTGGCTTGATCCCAGTGTGGTGGTGAGAGGTGTGAGCAGCTCTGTTCACAACACTGCCCCCGTCACCCACAGCCCCTCTCAGCTCCTCTGGGAGCCCCTCTAATCATATCAAGGGGGTTTGAATGCTGTGGACTCGTGTCTGCTACAAGCAGGGTTGATTTATTAGCCCTCCCCCACTTATGCTTGTTTTCACCTCCAGTAGCCCAAGAGGAATCTATTGATCTSGTTAAGGGCTCTATGTAAAACTGAACCCTTAGGCAATGAGACTCCTTGGCAGGCTCTCACTGAGTTATCAGTTACACTTTTTTTTTTTTTTTCATTTAAGTCTAATTTTGCTTCCCCTGTCCATTTTCCCCCATAATTTCTTCTTGCTGAGGTGGGCACTTACAGAGAAAGGCAGTGCTGCTCCTGAGAGAATCAATAGTTCCATTGCAGGGTACTTAGAGTGCTTCATTCTCTTTGCATCCTGTGCCCTTCATATGTCAGGGACAGGGATCAATTATGAAGATCTGTCGGGTTTGTTATTACATGAGAACATTTATTCTGTTAAGAGGATAAAGCAAAGTCAGCAAGCCAAGAACATTTCAACTACAGTTTCCAAGCCTACAGTTACAGCCTGTTGGAAAGACAAGAATATTTCCTTTATTCTAAACTCAGAGAACAAAGGGGACAATTCTCTTCAGCCTGATCACTGAAGAAATGTAATTGAGAATCACAACACAAAGCTTGAAAATATCTGGAAAACTTTTTCTAATGTTGTTTTTGCCTAAAGGCTTTTCCCAAAAAGCCTCTCCTCCATCACAAAAACAGTAAACTAGAACATCACTTTCAGATCCTTTTTTATACTGGACCAAGGGCATTACTTCATTTTCCATGGCTGGTCCAGTTGAGGCTCTCAGGGAGTTTTCACCAGGGCACACAGCTGAGGCCTTCTCTTGCCTCTCTAAGACAGTGTCAATTTGAATTTACCAAAACTAGCAGATGTCCCTGTGCACTACAACATAAAAAGAAAAGCAGCAAGTATGAGCAGAACCTATCTTGCAGATCTCTTAGAGCTTGTTATTAGTGGATAAGCTGTGGCACTGTAATTGGATAGGCTGGGCACGTTAAACCTGCAAACACATCCAGTTGCTGACTAACAAAACTCTTGTTCCACACGTGTACACCTGATCCAGGCAAGGGCAAGGGCASAGACAGGCTTTGTTCCTTAAGGTTTTGTGGTTTTGCTTTTCTTCACAAGATAAAAGGCAAAGACAAGAGCAGAATTTCTTATAGTGGTTTTCAACTAATGCTTTGAAGGTGAATTCTGAATATTTAAACTTCTCCTCACAGTGGGAATTCTGATATTTGTAGCCACTGCCAAGGAAGGATCTTTTACTATTAAAGTGGTCGAAAATGAAAGTGAACATGCTGCAGAGTCTGGGAGAGATGCCAGAACTGCACGTTCTGTGCATAGCTAAGGACAGGTGCAGTGCCAGTGCTGCGTGGGGAAGATATTATCTMCCCTCAGCAAACCTCTCAGCCTCATTTGGAAAGGACCATGTTGAGGGGAAAGYGGTTTTTCATTCTGCCCTTCCACTCAGCAGTGATTTAAGGAGCTAATTAGTGGCAGCCTTTGAGGTGCAGATCCTAAATCAGCTTGAGTGCCTGTTGGTATTGCCTCTCCTGCCAGCTGCAAGCCTTGTCCCGTGGAGGGAGTGACCCCTGGGTGCTGTGAGAGSAGCAGCCCTGCACATGGAGCCCTCTCTTGTGCCAGGGAGAGGGAACCCAGCACTGGAGAGCAGCTCACACTGAGCTCTRCCCCTGCAGGCAGCACCAGCAGACAGGGCTCTGAGAGAATGATGAGGAATTTGACTCCAGCTACAAAACCCAGGAGGGTTTAAGTTGTTCCAAAGCCCCGTATCAGCTATCACTTCACATTTAAAGTCCTGAATYAAATAGTTTCCATTACAATGCATGAGGTGCTGAGGTTCTGTTTGGAGTTATACATACCACCACCACCACCCTCAGGATGCTCCTGAGCTAAAAAATGACATTTAAAACAGGCTTTGGTCTGTCATTCTGCCTTCTGGRACTCAAGGCACAAACTATCATCTCTGACCACATACACCCAACACCCCTTCTAGCTCAGCATGCTGCTGACTGGACCTCCAAGCTGRTCTGTGCTATTTCCAGGGCCAAATTCTCTTCTCAGGATAAATTTAAACTCCCCATAACTAAGGAAAGATTTCCCAGACACAGCGGTCAGAACGCATTTAAAGTTGAACTTTTCTTGTTTCTTGTTAATCTCCCACATGCCTCACTCACAGCTTTCTTTAGAAATGTGAGCAGTCTCAAAATAYGTATTTGCATAGATGAGAGCAGATCATCCTGCTCTGGCTGTGACCCTGTGACACTCGGGGTGCTGYGCCTSTGCYGAGCTGCTGCTGTGCCACAAGAGTCATGACAAGCTGCAGGGAAACAATTTAGGGGGAAAGAAACTCGATTCTAAATGTTTCATTTTCATCTGTATTTGTAATTCCAGTCATGGGTCCTATCTGTTTGTAAATTCCAAAGTGAAATACCTCTGAACTCGCTAAGTCGGCGTGGATTTGCTCATCTTCTCCTTGCTACACGGAATTAGACACATAGCAGGCTACTGAGGGCTGATTAAGAGTCTCTCCAGCAAAATAAAAGAAGATAGGTCTTGTTATCGACTTGGCTGCTGACTCTTGACAGAGGCAGGAGTGTAAGGTGCATTGAGATGCTTATGAGATTCCTTCCCTTTATTATGAGAACTTTCARCAGTGCTTTTATGCTGAAAAGTGACTCTGAATAAATAGCATTGTGAAGTTCCAAATTTATTTTCTCTCAAAGTCTTGCAGAATAAATTTGCCCATTTTACAGGAGAAGGTGCATTTTCTCTGGCTGACATCCCTGCAAACTCTGAAAGTCACAGCTGTGTTCTCCTTTCATTGCTGCTCTCCTGAAGTGGTGTCTCAGTTAAAACTCTATTGTTAATGCAAGGCCAAAAAAAAATAACAATACTTTCAGAAAGAAATATTTTAAAAGGCTTTGAATATAAAAAACAACCAGTGCATATCCTAGGATTACCATACAGCTACATCCATATCTAAGGGGGGAGCAGGCACAAATCACTCTGGGATTTGATTTCCTTGAATCATAAAAATTCATCATAAAAATCTAGTTATGAGGATCATTAAAAAAATGAGCTTCAGAGCATGAAGTGTTACAGACATTTGCAATCTTTTTGGAAAATAGTGTCTCATTCAAGATCAGATTTTAAATCACCCTCTCTAAGTTGTCTGMATGCCAACTTCTTGCGGGCAGGTCAAGTAGATGTGAAGAAATGTTGGCAAATGTGTTTCAAAAGCGTGATGTAACACACTCAGTACTGGYCTGTCATGGCTTTCTCTTCTCAGAAGGGGATTAGGGTCACACTTTGATAGACATTTCATTTTTAAAGATGCTGATAAATACCTAATGACAGTTTTGAAAAACTTCATTATCTCACCCTTGTCAAAATCCTTTAAAACCCAGAAGCATCTCAGCTGTTTTGAAAATTCCAGGAGTTACTGAGCATGGCAAATGCCCAAATGACTTTAAAAGTCGAATCATCAGTGCCTGTAAATGGCTGGCAAAAGGACATGTGGGACAGAGCTTTACAGATTTAAAGCAGCAGACAAATGGATCACCAAATGTAATGGGATATTTTGCACTGCTCTTGATCTGCCCCTTTTATTAGGACAGATGACATTATAGGATCAAAGCGAACTGCAGGATACAGCTGTGAAGTCAGGATGAGACAAAAATCAGGCCCAGCATGAATCTGTAAAAGCCTCAGCAACATGTCTTGTTTGTGAAATTGCTGGGATGGCATGATCCACTTTTTCTTGGGGATTTCAGGATTTTGAATAAGCAATGAGCAGAGTTATTTGTTGGATCTCAGCCTGGTCCCAGCAAAATCTTTTCCAGAGGTGCACATGAGGTCCTGCTTGGGGACAGCATGAAAGCACCTGTGAGAGATCTTTCCATGGATCACTTCAGGACTCTTGATTTGAATTCTCTGGATTTTCCCTTCAAACTACCCCCTAAATGGCAGCACAGTGAATGTGGTGCATGGTTTGAGGAAAGTGCATTTACCTGGAAGTGCAGAGAACTTTTCTGAAGAGCTGRTGTGAGTTTGGAGAGAAATTTTTAAAAATCTATTAATTTATCCTGCTGTAACAGGGCACACTCTAATTTGTTCATGCCATTCTATAGCAATGCTGTTTTGAACTCACACTGCCATGCATTTTATTTTTATTGGTCCATGGCTAAAACAAACATTTTAAACTCTCTGAGAAACTTTCAGGCACAGGAAAACTGTGGTTAGACCAGAATGTCCATATGGCACCTGGGGCATCTTTGCTGGAATACAAACTGGGATGTGGAGGGCAGAGCTCCCTGTGCTCCCCCACTYCCTTTGTGTGGAAATGAATATTCCAAGCACTGATTCTCAGCAAAGCCCTTGGGTAAATCAAAGGACTTTAAAATTCCTCTTTTCATGGACATGTGGTCACTTCATCTCAGGGTCAGCTCTGGCCCTGTCTCTTTGAGACATTCTTTTGTTGTTCAGTTCCACAGAAGAWTCTTCTCCTCAGATTCTGAAGAAACACTAGAGGGCAATAATGCATGAGATATTCAGGATTTCTGAGCCTGAGAATATCTGACATGGGTGGTCTCCATTTATTAATTCATCATTTGTTTCATCTGTTTGCTTTAATTTAGGAAGGATTTGTGCTGGAAAAGGAAAAGAAGAAGAAAAAGCTTCACAGAAAAAAACAAAAATTAGCAACCCCCTGCTTTCACAGTGTTGTGGTTTTCTTAAAAGAAAGTGAGAAACCTTTTTGRGAAGGAGATCTGCATCTAGGGAA
>NW_026623767.1:284996-290706 GCF_030028575.1 Malurus melanocephalus | reverse complement strand
GCTTTCAGTGTTTTGGCTCACACACTATTTTAACAACTGCTCCTCCTGGGTRTCAAATGGTGTCAGAAAAGGATTTCATTTGAAGTTTGGACATTGTATGATGCTGGAAAACAAACCCAGAATCTTCCCATGTTGCTGCTTTCAAGTCTCAATAAATCCAAGGAACCTGGATGGCTTTTTGTCCTGAGTGTACCTCTGTGGTGATTAACATCTTCAGGGTGCACTCAGACATCAAGAGAAGGCTTGGCTTCAAAAAAAGCTCTCTTTTAGGAATGCCAAGTGCAAAATTAATGATTCAGGATCGAGTCTGGAAGAAAGAGACGTGAGTGTGAAGCGAACCTTTAATGGTCTGTAAGAGGGAGTGACTGCTTAGAAGAGTTTTTATGGCACTGCACTTCCTGCTAGTTGGGTAATAATAACAGCAGTAACAGTAATAATGCCTCCCTCGGATGGCTCACTTCCCATCAGCAGAACACAAGTAATTATGGTAATTTCTTATCTTAAAGCAAGTGTTACCGAAGAGAGGAATGTGATAATGTGGTGTTTGCTATTATCTGTGTTTTTAAGCAAAGTATCAGGAGTGGTTTTGTCTCCTGTACTGAGGCAGAGAAAGACCAAAACCAGACAAAGCTGTTCTTGAGCTCCCACCTTTCAGACAAATCACTGTGATTTCTTTGAAGGTGAGGTGGGGGTCATGCCATGGCCACTCAGGGTGTTTGGCTCCTTTGAGTAGAGGAGGAGTGTGTTTGTGACATTTAAAAGCCTCACTGTTTCTGCTTTGGGCTCTGCAGTGCTGGAGCTGGACAAGGCCACCTTGGTACAGCACGTTATTGGTGGGTGATGTATCGAGTTCAGATCAARCCAGGCACTTTAAAAACAGAAGATTATGTTCTTTTTGAGAAAAGGAATTAAACAGAGGTCTCAAAATGCTCATCAGCCTGAGCAGGCTTCATTTTYTCCCTCCCACAGCCAATGGGGAATGATCCTGCCATAGCAAATTAATCCAGGTTGTGGTAGTGCCGTGGTGGAGCTGGGGGAGTTCATGGAGACTGCTCAGAACAGCTTCTCTGTTTTCATGTTACATTTAATGAACCTTTTGGTTGAAAAATTCGTTATGCTGCCCTTGGATTCCAGTGTAAGATGAATCCTGTGTTTTTGAGGTTCTCCAGTTTAATGGCTGTGATTCCATTGTTTCTCCTTCATGTACAGTGTCCATGGCAGGGTATGAAAGGGAACTCTGGATATTCACACAGGTCAGGTTTCCCTGCAGACATCTTACCTCTCATACCTGTGCTCCTTCTGCTAATCCAAACGTAAAGATGAATAGTAACAATCCATTCCAGCCATGTATTATTAATTTTAAGCAGTCTGGTTTTTCTTTCAGCCACTTTCTATTACCCACGTGTAATGACCCTTGCCCACATAAATCAGCCAGGAAGATTTAATTCGCTTACTGATGAACCCAGGTCTGCTCATTTGCTGCCTCTTCCTGCAAAACTCATAACAGAATGCTCAGTTTTTTTTCTTGGACTTCTTGAAGGAGTAATGCACAACTAAACCCTTCAGGAAAACTTGGAAAATTGCCCTTCAGCGCCTGAATGCTGACTATTAACTGCAGGAATTTGAAGTGTTTTGCTCTGCTGCATTTCGCTCTGCTCTGCTAGATTATCCTTGATTTTTGCACTGTCCATTTTTGTCGAATGAGGTGATAATTAAACACATGCAGTCTATGGAACAGAAAGTGTTATTCAAAACTAACCAGCAAAGGTCATGGAATAAATACATTGACAACTTGCTAAGAAAGGAGATTACCCAAAGTCTTGACTTGGTGTTATTTCAAATCCCAAGACACAAGAGAGTTTTTATTCCCTCTCAATTCCTTKGTTGTTTGGGGATTTCTGTGTATTGCTTAGCTTAAATTTCTGTCAAAGCCATCCAATCAACTCTGTTGACTGCTTGGTAAAATTCCCTTCTACACTTGGGTCGGTGTGTACTGAAGAAGAAGGTTATCTGCACTATTAAACCTTTGACTCCTTGTCTTTTGAAGAGATCATTTTGCATTTTGCTATGGCAGAGCTGTAATTAGATCTGTTAATTAAGGGCAGAATGAACTTTTTAAAAACTCTAAACCCCTCTGCATTTTTGATAAGTTTGCTTAGGTTGCTACTGACCTTCGTGCGGGGTTTGCCACTGCTTATTAATTGTTAAATTTTAATTAGGCATGCWGATGAATGTGCTAGCCTTTGCAGTAAATAAAAGGTAGCTTCATTTATAATAGGATATTTACCAGTCTACACAGAAATTATCTGCTTTCCTAGAACACAGTTAATTTAACGTGTTTTGATAACAGTAATTGGTGGTCTATAAAAACCAAATGCAAACAGATAAATGCAATGACTCCCTGGTTCAAAGACTGAATTAGCATCCCAACAAAACTGAGCCAGGACACTGGGTCTGGAAAACATTCCACAGGCACTTGAACTAAACGACTTCAGCAGCTGGTCAGATATTCATGGTATTTTTATTGAAATTCCTAAAAAACGTGTTTTCCAGAGAATAATCAACCCTTATAGAAAAAGCAAGYGAGACTGGGGAGATAGAGGAGCAAGAGGATGAAGAAGGGGATCATSTTTGCTGCCTAAGGGAAGGGAAATGTTGCAGCACTAGTTAGCAAGCTTTTTCCTTTGCCAATGATAAGTGTGTGACCCCTCCCAGTGCCCGTGGGATCCACCCAGGGGCTCCACAGACCATCCCCAAAAGGCTGTAAAACAAAACATCAGGAAATCAAAGGGGGCCAATGGCCCAAATAATCATTTTCAGATTGACCAATAGCCCCATATCTGAATGAATTATCAATTATCTATCCTGTGTGATTGCTCTGGTAGAATATTGGTAACTACACCTTTTACCTTGGACCTCCTGCCATTTTCACCTCTTGCCTCTGTGGAAGATCATCRTGGAATCTCATGAGGAATGATGTGTTTAATTAGCCATGTCCATTGACACGAATGTAACAATGGTTACATTGAGCTAACAACCAGCAGCTTCTGCCACAGCACACTCTGGGATGTAAATGTAAATGTATCCCTGATTTCAGTGCCATAAATGAACAGMAAACTGTGAAATGCTGCAGAAGTGGCTCAAGTCCTGGTCATGTAGGGACAAGTGGCAAAAGTCACCCTCARTCCCCACACAGGCCCTGCCAAGCTTCAGAGACCCATGGCCAAATGCTTTCCTCTTCTCAGGACACATCACATGTGTAAGGAAATACTGCTGCTTTTAATGAAAGCAAACTTACTTTTGAAAGTGGAAGGAATGGAGCTCCATATGTTTATTTTATCAGCCAGTGCTGATTTTCCAGTTTTTCACTGTTTATCTCAAGAAAAAGCACCTACGATTCACTTTTTGCTGGGGAGTTGATCTCCTACCCCTCCTCAAGGGCTGGATAATTAGATAATTAGCACACTGGCTGTATTAKGAGTGCTGCAATGCTGCCTGCATGTCGTTGGGATGCTCAGACAGGTTTGTCAGGCTGCTGGAGTGCTCTGCTCAGAGCTGTGTGAGCAGTGCCAGGGGCTGCCTGTCCCCTGACCATCTCAAAGCATGCGGTCACTGCTGCCTGGTTTGATGGCAGTTCTTCAAGAGCCCAGCACAGCTTTCAAGATTCCCACTGCAAGGAGCAGGGCTGATGATTGACTTGCCAGGGTGATTTCGGGCCCTGATGAAAGCAGGGCTTTTCAAAGGCTGCTGCTTTGGGAGTATTCTGCCTGACTGGGGGAATATTTTGCTAGTGGCACACCTAACAGGGCTTAGAGTGAGGATTCACAGACAGGTAAATTAATTTTCTAGGTCCTAACAACTATGTCTTCCCAGAAAACAAGTTTCAGCAGACTTGTGATGTGGGACCCAGTGATATGWGTTTGAATATCTCCTGACACTGAAAAAGAGACCTGAGCCAGTTTTCAGAGAGTGTTTGAGCAACCTGTCTGCTGCTAGCCCTGGTTTATCCACAGATGTTCCTGCAGTGTGACTGCATGCCTGGCTCCACCTTTCCCTGCCATGGAAAAGCAAAGGAAATACCTGAAAGCCTTCCCCCTTAGGGACATAAAAATGACATGACACACTCAGCACAGGGTGGGGCACGCTTCACCTGCTCCCTSCAGACACATCTCACTGCTGTTGGTGTGAGTGAAGAGCAGCACTCTGCAAACACAGYCGTTCCTGCACTGGAAAATGGGGCATGAAATAGGGGCTGCAGCTCAGTGTGTTTAATAATGATCTCCTCAGAGCTGCATTAACGAGCTGCAAGCCAGGAGAGCGGGATTGCTTCCCCTTGAACTTAGACTAGCAGCAGGACATGAAGGGGCTGTAATAGAATGTTATTTTACAAGATGTAAATAATGTAATAGAGTCTATAAGGATGTCAGCAGGAGAGTTAGAACTGTCATAGCATAATCCTGACTTGAGCAGCAATGTGTGAAAAAGTAGCCTGCAGCAGTTTTTCCAGTACTTCAATAATTTCTGCTTTCTCACTGATCTTTGTTTACTCTACTTACCTTGTCAAAAAAATGTTTTACCTTATGTTAAAATGGTAGCTAAAAGAGGAAAATGTATTCCCAGAAATCCCAACTTTTCAAGCATACACGTTTTATTTTCTTTTCTGTTGTTGCTGTTGGGGAAAGGATGGAAGAACTGTATTCCCTTCACTTAAAAAATATGAAGAGTAGCAAAACCATAAATAAAAAGAAGCTGCCTGTGTAGTTTTTGCTTCTTTTTCCTTCAGACTAATGAATAATTCAGAAAATTGGCAGTATTAGACTTCATATCCTTGTGATATGATGGCAGATTTTCCAATGAGGCCTCAAATGTAAGCTCAGGAGGGTCATGAAACTACAGAGTTATCATTATTGGAATGCAGCAACATCTTCCAAGGTACTGCAGCACCTTTATATCATCACTGAAGCAAGGCAGAGAGGACAAGTTCGCAACTAAAGAAAATGATAAGTATTAAACTGAAGCTATGAGAAAAGGGGAGGGGGCTGAGTGTCTTTTTGGCCATTTCTCTTTTCATATGACACCTATTTAAGTTTTCTTAAACCATTGTTACAGCAATGCTGAGAAGAAAAGGGGGACAAATTAAACAAAATTTTCTGGATGGTTTTGCTTGTGCCTTGACACCATGCAAAGAATTCAGAGTTGTACCCCCAGAAGAATTCTCTCACAAGCCTTCCCTGGAACAAATTCTGTCTGACTTTCCACAGGTTCCAGGCTCTTCTACTTTCCTTTAAAAAATGTGGCTTCTGTTGTTGCTTTGCTACGGTGCTCTTGCAGACCCCAAGCTCCTCTGCAATTCCCTCACCCCATCCCAGCCACAGCCTTGGGAATACTGTGCTGTGTTTTAAATTCAAATTGTATTGGCCTCTCTAAGTTTGAGACAGACCTTTAACACCAGCCTGGTGTAATGCATTTGTATGGCACCTTTGTCTTGGCTTTAAGGAAACTCATTAAGAACCTTTTGCCGAGAATATGARCTATTGCATTGTCCTTGAAATCGAGTTTGGACCTTCAAAGCCATTTAATCTCAATTAAAGCAGAGCATACAAGAGAAGGGGCTCTGGAGATGCATTAAAGCACGTTGTGGTGCCAAGCCTGTGTGACACATCCTGAAAGTGCTGTGGTGGGGTTTGGGGTGCAGCTCTGAGCTCTCCCC
>NW_026623767.1:283475-284479 GCF_030028575.1 Malurus melanocephalus | reverse complement strand
AGGCATCACCCCATTATCCATGGAGCATCAGCCTAACCCCGAGCTCTCCCCTGCTCCTGTGTGTTGTGTCCAGTGCTGCTGATGGCTGAAGGCTTTGTCTGGTGGATTGTGGAGCTCTGGTTCTGTCGTGTCACGGGCAGTTTGTGCATTAAATAAAACACTCTGGGGGATGACAGAGTTATGAGGTTGGAAATGCACCATAAAACCTTTTAATTCAAAATCACCATTCGGGATCTACACCGGSACTGCAAAGTGCAGCCCAAAGTGTGACCTGGGATGGGTGGTCAGGGATTGGTTTGGAAGGAGTTTGGGGCTCTCACATCATTGCTGCTGGGATGTTGGGGCTGTGGGGACACCAGCCCGGGCTGCCCTCACAGCTGAGCCAGCACTGACATTTCAGGGTGACAGGAGCAGTTTGTGCTGCCATTGATTTGGCTGTGCTAATTCAGAGGATAAACAGAGGACTCAATTCTCCAGAGTTATCAATCTGGCACCTTTCAAGCACATTTAGATTGGCATGGGCTTTTGTTTTCTGTTTTCTTTTTTTTCCCTTTTCCCAATTACATGTTAAGTGTAGCAGTGTTAACAGATGTCACTAGAATATAATCTCCAAGGATTTCAAGAGCAAATAACACTAGGAAAAAATTGATTCACAAAGAAATGTTTAGCTATCACRATCATTGAGAATAAACCACATTATTTTCTTAAATGCCTGGTTCAAATACTGTTTTTAGAGTTATTTTGACAGAAGATTTTGTAAAAGGTGCCAGCAAACAGTGTGCAATGACAATCACACAGGAAGAAGATGGTGCCACAGTCAGAATTCACCAGTGACAAAGATGAAAGGCATTGGATCACGGTTTTTKCAGGAATCTAACCTCCACACCTACAATATGGTTCATCTAGCAGAGTCCTACTGTGCCAGAAAATGCATTTATATTTGTAACATGCTAAAAATACTGTGAGCACCATGATATCCTGGTTCTTTTTCCTACTTGCTTTTG
>NW_026623767.1:271215-283136 GCF_030028575.1 Malurus melanocephalus | reverse complement strand
GAATTATGTGGAAACCTGAAGTCATTAATACACCAAAATACCTATTTAGATTCCTACAAAATAAGGATCTGAGAAACTCAGAACCCYCATGGCTTCCAAAGAAGAGGTGAAAGCTCTGAAAGCAGAGCTGCTTTAACACCTCATCCCACCTGTGGGCACACACACTAAAACTGATGCCCACAAAATTTATAACCTCTGTCATGATAACTGATTGGTAACTTCTTTTTGGAGCTCATTGCCATTGCCCYTTTATTTTAGACTAATAGAAAATAGTAATTTTTAATGTGTCTGTTTTGTGCAGGGCAAAGCAGGTCACAAATAGCTGAGCACACTGACCCAGAAATATTTAACTCAGACTGACTGTGTGGCTCAGGCACAAGGACTTTGTGTTTGTTTACTGCTCCCCAGCTCTATTGCCACGAGGAACACCAGCAAAAACAGAGGAATCATCAGTGGAAGTTGATTTCCCTGTAAAATGGGGATATCCCTGACCCTTATCAGAGCCCCTGTTGTGCATCTTCCCCTGGAGCTCAGTGCCTGGAGCTGAATCAATGCCTCAGACTCAGAGCAGTGCCTGCAGTGTGTCCTGAGCTGGCTGGAGGGAAGAAGGCCTGCCTCCAAACAGCTTGTGTGACCCCTCAAGGCATGGGGAAAGCACATGTTTGTCTGTCTGTCTGCAGCTGATCAGAGCTGTTTTCCCACTGGTTTTGCCCTCCAGCTTTGCCCCTGGACTCTGGGATGGAATCCACTCCTCTTGCCCATCCTGAGTTGGCTCTCAGAGAGTTCATATCCTGCCTGGAGAAAGCCCATGAGCACCTTCCCACTGGCTCTGAGGAGTCCAAAACCAAAGCAGGCTGCCCCACAGCCACTGCAGAGCAGCCCCAGCTCTGTGTGAGTGGATCCTACGAGATTCCACTGAAAGCAGTCCCAGCAAAGCACATCAAACTCGAGCACTTTTACCCTCACACACACTGGTGCATCCTCCTYACTGCCCATTGCTTAAAATGTGAACAGAATCTGGGTTTTATCTTGTTGGTGACCTGTTTCAGGCTCACATTTCCAGCATTTCTGGAACTATTTCAGTGATGAACTGTAGATGGAGTCATTAACCCACCAGAAGCAGCTGGCAGAGGAAAGGGAAAAGGACCTCAACACATTCTTCTCCAAAACATTCCCAGTCTTTGTGRCTGTTTGTTCATTTGCTAAAAATAGTACATTTGAAAGCATGGAAAGGCAGAAGGCTGGAGTTACTGAGGCATGTGACAGATATGACAGATACCTGGCCTGGAAATGCCACAGGACTTCTTCTCCATATACCATTAGTCACCTCTGAACACTTCTTAACAAATTCTACACCTGCAGAAAAAAGGAACAAAAGACATAAATGAGAGAGGAAAAGGAAATATTTCATGATCAAAGGAACACAACCAACCTACTCTTTAACAAACCACACTCTTAGAAACACAAATAGCCAAATTTGCTTGWTCACATTTCATTTTAGGAGTAGCAATAGCTCCTCAGTGTTGCCCAGCCATCAGTTCACATCACAGCTCGCTGTCTTATTTCAAGCTTCTTTTCAGCTGATCTTCCATGGTTTTGGAGTTGGGCACAAGTCAACAAATTCTGTAGAATCAGTATTGGGCTAATGCAAACAAAACCAGGTTCACTTTCCGAGACATGCCAGCTGCCTGCTGAAAATATCAGCACGACATTCCCTTTGCAATGGAAGATCTTCTCTCAAGTGTTACAATAACTACACATTTCTRAGGGAGCAGAACACCCAGTCTGCAGTGGGTTAAGAAAACCCCCTGGAACTGCATCATAAGCAAATTTTATTCCCGTTCAGTGATTTATTTAAATGCAGTTATCTCTGAAGGGTAAGAAACAAATCCTCAGGGTGTCCACAGAAGCCGGGAGTTAGGGCACAAGGGGATTTTTCACCTTCAGATGGAATTAGCTCACTTTATTCTCAAATGGGAATGGTCAGCTGGGATGGTCAAGCGTTTGCCCAAGACTGCAGAACACGACCAGCAGAGGAGCTCTGCTGACCTGAAGGGGTTTTGGGTAATCTGAAAGCTCAGCTGTGAATGAACAGAGACTACTGGGGCTGAAAACTAACAGCAGTCCTAAAGAGGATCCTGGTTTGCTGTTTGATTTACAGACAATCCTCACCTCCCTCTCTAGCTGTTCTCCAGGGTTTGGTGTGCATTTTCTCATCTCCCTCAGCAATATGAAGATATCAAGATGAGGTTTGTAGATTTAGGAATGCTGGTAGGATCTCTTCCAGGCAGCTGTTCTCAGAACTGTGTGCTGAGGCAAACGTGGGAGCATCTCCTCACCCCAGAGATCCACACTAGAACCCTGATCAGACCTTTAATTTACACACAGAGCATTGTAGGGAGTGAATTAACTCTGAAAATTGCCAGCACGGACATTCATTATTGTCAGTCTGAGCAAGGTGGTCCTGGTGGCCTCCAYATAATTAAATATTCAACTTTTCTTGTACAGATAATGCCACAAGATAAATTGCACACAGAAAATTGTTCATATTTACAGGGAGCACAAAGATCGTGCCTTTTAGCCAGCTTAAAAGTATGCAAAGTTACCACTTAAAAACGAAATGCCTTGAAAAATGTTTGTTATAATCCATATGACACCAGAATTATTTGAACTGGAAAACCTCCACACCTAGCCAGGCAGTAATTTGGTGGCTTGCTGGAAGAAACAAGCCATAATGATGCATTTGTGTTAAGATCCCACATGAAATGGAAGAATCCCTTGAAAGGGTGGATGTCTGATTCTCTGTTCCCCTGATTCTCTGCTACCCCAGGACGTCTTCAGGCTCCAATGAAACATCCTCAGACCATCAGTGCAGGAGAGCAGAAATGGGAATTCTGGCCAATAACTGAATAAAGGAGAATGTATTGCTGTTTTTTGCTGTGCTGTGCTGGAGCCAGTGTGGAGATGGATGGCAGGAGAGGGGTCCCAGGCTGTGATTTTGGCTGTGGCTGTGATTGTGGCTGTGGCTGTGCCCGTGGTTGTCATTCTGGCTGTGATTTTGGCTGTGTCCAGGCACAGCAGCTYTGTCACACTGCTGGYAGGRCACCACTAGGTGTCTGTCTCTGCCTGTGCTCTCCCTGGCCACCACCTCGCCTTTTGGACCCCAGCTTCTGCTTGTGCTTGAGACAATTCACCTCACACAGCCTGAATGCACCGGAGAGCATCCYCTCACCGAATAAACTGTTGAACAGACCAATTAACTGCAGCTCYTCCTCTCCATAAATGCACAAATGAGATTGTTCTCTTCAAAATATGACACGATTGCAATGGAAAGTCAAAGTGGACTGGGTRAAGCCATGCATCAGGTGTGATCCCAGAATTATTGCAGGAAATGGGACATTTGCTGTTGTCTCCAGCTGCATCAGGGTTTGCACARATCCATTTCCCACAGCAGAGATGCCCATTTTGCTGTGCCATTTTGACAGACTCACGTATGGCTCCACTCACCCACGCAGAGTTTGCCCTTCTGGCTGTGTGTGTGTGTTGACTGACCTGTCCCACATTTTGTGCTTCTCTGCAGCTGACTCAACTGGCTGCTTTTTGAAGCATTTCTCACACTCCTCACATTGAGTAGCCCTGGTTTGCACACTCAGTTTGCACTCCCTGAGCAGTGCCAGAGCTGAGTCCCTGAGGAAACGCTTCCAGCTCAGGGCAGCATCTGCTCAGTGAGGCACAGCAATTCCTCACTGAGTGATTCAGGGGCTTTGGCTGACTCCTGCCAGTGCCTGCACAGATCCACCTCAGCAGCGCTGCCATCCCTAAATTAACCTGTGGCAAGCAARGCAGCTGCAGCTGCCAGCCATTTGTGCCACTCCTCTGCAGGAATTTGCTGTCTCCTGGCAGCTCACATGCTGAGGTTTGCATGWGGATTGTTCCTGACAGGATCACAAAGGGCTCTTCCCTCAGCTCCATATCCCTCTTCCTTCTTCTCCCCTACTCACCAGTCCTAGGAAAGAACTGGAGAATTGTTTAGGATCAGATGTAAAAAAAACTTTAAATCTGAGTTCAGATCCATTGTCATACAATTTGGCTGTACGAAAAGGATCAGTGAGAACATCCCTTGCATGTGTTAAAACCCCTCAAAGTAAACAGTCACACAGCCATCGAGTTTATTTTCCCTCCCAGTAAATAATAAATTCATTCTTCTGAGTGTGTACCTGTATTATCTCCATTTCCATTACAGAAACTGAGTTTGAGTGAGTCCCAGTGGTTTGCTGAAGGCCCACTCACAACATTTCTGGCAACCCAGGAATGGAAAAGACAACTGAGGGCTCAGATACTCAGTGTTCCATCAAGCTGGCAGCAGGTTTTTGAGTAAAATGAAAGTACTGTTCCATGGAATGCTCAATTACACCATGGAGTTCAGTATCATTTAATGCTATGGAAAATAAAAGTGAAAATGGGTTCGGGGAAGGAATTAGAAGAGCTGATCCCCATGGTGTTTATCTGTTTATCTAACTGACAGACAGACTATTTGTGTTGGACTGAGTGCAAAAGTCCTCTTGCCACAGCAACAAATCCAGCCCATGGAATGAGGGGAAAAGGTTCCCTGTTCCATACATAGTCCTTACACACTACCCCCACACATTTCACTGAAGAGGATTTGTGTGAGGTCCCCACCCCAGCCCAGAGCARAGAGCAAAGCTCTRTTTCATGAGGGAGAACTAGAGAGCRAGTRCAGTTATGGTTCTGTGATRCAAGCAGGATTGGAGGCAAGGAAGAGCTATTTTTGTGATTTTTCTCTAAGGTTCAGAGGCTTTGTTCCTATAAAAATACCATGTCTTGGTTCAGGATACACCATGGAACGAGCCAACAACAATGGCACTGTTTGCACCATGGGCAGAAGAATGAGCTGATTTAAATCAATCTTGGTTTTCCTGTTCCACAGTCGGGAAATCAGGCTTTTCTGCACTGATTAAGCTGATTTAAGTCAATCCAGGTGGTTTTCCTCTTCCATAGATAGGAAATCAGGCCTTTCTGCACTGATTAAGCTGATTTAAGTCAATCCAGGTGGTTTTCCCTTTCCACAGACAGGAAATGGTGCCTTTCTGCCCAGATCCAAACAGCTGCTGCACAGCACGCTCACAGGTGAGGAAATCAATGTGAATAAGAGAAGAATCAATAAGAATAAGGGAAGACAAAATTTCGAGAGGAGCCTTTCCACCTTTTGTGCCCCACGCACGGTGCAGTGGCTGTAAGGGGAATTTTGAACCAAGGGCACTGCAATGCTGTTTTTGCTTTGCAAAGCAAATGCCACTTCTCCAAGYGTAGTGGCAACTGATGGCAGCTCAAGGCTATTCCATTTTTATTCCATGAGTGTACCAGGAACCAGGAGTGCTGCGAGGTGGCTGTGGGAAATGAGGGCATCTAAACAATTACTTGTTTACATAAATATTTTAAATATGCCTTTAGTAAAGCACTGGGGTTATGGAACTAATTACTCTGTTCATCTTCACTGACTACCATGGCTCTACCTATCCCCTTTTAGGCTGGGTAGCTCATTTTTCACATGGATCTGTATATGCCCTGGGTTTTATTGATCATTATGTGAAGGTCAAACCAGATTGTGTGTTTTCCTCTCCTCAGGATCCTGTTTCCAATGCTACATTTATAAAGCACGTACATTATTAACAAATGTAGCAAAAAAACCCCAAACAAATAAAAAAAAACAAAACAAAACAAAAAAACCCAACAAATTAAAATAAGTTCAGAGATAGAACTTGTAACAGATACAATCAGTCTGTTTACATGCTTATTCTTATTTAATGACACACTTCAGTGTATGGCTAGTTAGCTAGGCTGCCTTGCAGTTAGAGGAGACTGCTCAACTCACACCTTTCCCTTTCTTAGCTCAAGGAATTCTTTGTTTAGCAGCAATCCCAGTGAAGRTCTGCCACACCTTGGCTTTCCCTTTCAAGGGAAGCTGGACCCCCTAAAAAAAAAAAAATTATCTTACTGTTTTCCTTCTCCTTTTCACATTGCTCAGTTATGTTTCTTACACAGTTTTWACCTTCTTTTTTTCCATCACTAATTTTTTTTAAGCTGACAAAATTCCAGCCAAATAGAAATATGCAGAGAGAATGCCTTTCCAGTTTAGCCCAAAACTGTTGGTGTGTGGCTTTTTTTCCCTTAAAATGACAAAATCCTGCCTTATCAACATTTTGTTCATTTCACAACACCAATGTTTCAGGTTGTATTTTCCTCATAAGCTTCTAAATTGCATTTAAATATCTGTACATGAGATGCTTTGGCTGTTGTTTTTCATAGTGGCTGAACTGATTTTGTGCTTGCTAAAGGATCTGCAGGAAGAATATCTGTGACAGACCACTTCTGATACAGAATGAATTCCATTTTGGATTTTGTGAGAGCCCCACCACAGCCACTCTGCGCCTGAATAAAGAGCCCAGCACTGCCAGCAGCCTCTCCTCTGTGTAACTTGGCTTTAAAAGGGATAAAGTTTGGCTCTGAATATTTTCATTCAGGCCCTTAGCCTTAGACTCCCTGACATATTGTTAGCATTACCAAACCTTTCAGACATCAAGGAAACAAAACTGAAAAGCCAGTGAGATAAATCTGTGCTCCCAAACAGATGCTGTGCAATCACATGCAGCTCAAGATGCCAGCTCCTAACATCTTATTTCAGCAAGCCTTACAGATAAAAAATTTAACACAAGCTCACCAAACACAAGCTGAATCAGCCTGCAGGATTCATGGATTTTTAAAGCAAGCAAGGAGGGCTATGACTATCCAGTTTGATTTGCATTGCACAGGCCAAACAATTCCATCCCATAAATCCCTCTCTCAAATGAATTATTGCTTCCTCCCATGTAAGCAATCCTTAGATCCAGTAAGCTGTGGCTGAGTTATGGCATCTCTTGCAGGAGGGCATCCAGCTTCCTTCCATCCTGAATTGCTCACAGGGCTAGGCACAGAGCCCAAAGAGCCATCTCCTTTCCCATTTCCTACTGCTGGGGCTTCATCCTGCTGGGATGTGAAGGTAAACTCACCTTGTGAGTGCTGCTTCCATAAACCACTGCCCTCACCCCAGGCCAGAATTATTCCTTCACTCAGGAAATAAGTGTTTCTTCAGAAATGATGGCTGGGATGATGGGAGGAAATCAGTCAATGAGAGGATTGCAATCTGCAGAAGAATTATTTCCCATCTGGATCTTATCCCAATTTCTTTCGCGAACTTGGAGAAATTTGAAAGGTARAGCAGAAATTGGAAGGGGGAGTGAAGAAGACAAAATGACACAGGGCAAGAATGTGAAAATGTCTCAGATTTATCTCATGCCCCTCACTGGAAATTTTGGGAAATAAAACCCTGAACTTTAGGAGTGTGTAGTGGGTTAAACCTCACAGTGCCCGGCTCACTGTCCCCAACAGGGCAAGGGAGAGAGCCAGAAGAGACAAAGTGAAAAAACTCCTGGGTTGAGGTAAAGACAGTTTAACAGTAAAGCAAAATCTGTGCACACAAGCAGAGCAAATGAAGGAATGAATTCCCTGGTTCCCATGGGCAGGCAGGAGTTCAGCCATCCCCAAGRGAGCAGKGCCACATCCCATGGAATGGAGCTTTGGGACACAAACACATTCACTGCAAACAGCAGAACTCTGTCAAACATCTCTGAATGACCTTTGGGCACCTCTTTGTATCCACCAACAAACAGCAGCATCTGAAGAGCATTAATTCCTTACCCAGTGCTGCTTTTGTGGGGTAAATTTGGATATTWATCATAGCTGAGTCTAGATGAATGCAGTCTGAAAATGATCCTATTTATCCTACCGACAGGCATCTGAAATCAATTTGCAGCTTATTTTGTGTATCTATTACATCATTGCAACCAGGAACATGTTTAATAAGCAGAATCCCAACAACTCCAGGGTGGGGGAGATATTTTTGTTGTTGTAGGTGTTTGCCATTGGTGACATAAGCAGCTACAAGATGTCCCAGCTGCAGCCCATTCTCCCTCCTGATTCAAGATTTTAATGTGAAAATGGCTATTTTTAGGTTGGAGCTCATTTGAGGTTGTTCTGTGTCCCCAGCATGTAGCTGATTGCTGATAACCTCTTTGGGGGAGTGGGGGTGAACCAGTGCAATCTGCAAACATTACGATTCAGATTGACTGAAAAGCAGAGAGAAAGMTGCAGAGACCTTTCTGAGATTCAAGTCCCATCTCTGATACTCTGCCTTCTCTTGAAGATCCACTCTTTAGTTATAAGTGACACTTCTTTCACATTTTAAATAGCTGGCAGAAAATAAAAAGGAAAAGACCCTAAAATGCTTTTGCCAGACTAGTCAATGCATTTAAGATTAAGCTGAACATTTCTATACATCAGTGACCTTTAAAATCTGTTAGGAAGGTGAGATGTTAGGATTTAGTCTCAGCCAGGTGATTGATGTTTTTTTTCAAGTGCAAAGCAAAGCTATAGCCTGTAGTCTAAAGCCTATTTATAATCCTCTTTAACAGCACTTGGTATAAAGATACAACTCATTTCTTTGTGAAAATAGCCTGGCTCTGCACTGGTGTGATATATTGAAAGAAAACAAAGTAAGGACCCGCAGCTTGCCTCTGAGATATTTATTAAAGAACTGTCAATAATTGCCCTGCATGTGAAGGAATTTTGTTAAYATGAAAACCCAATAACATTCCTGCAAAGTGCCAATAAGGGTGTTCATTCACCCACTTACCTCCTGAAACAGATTGGACAGGACAGTGAACAGCCACGGGAGCAGCTTTGTGGGTGGGGCATTTGTTCCTCAGGATGCTCCCAAGGATGTCCCTTGGTCTGCAAGTGCCAGGCAGGAGGAGCAGTCTGGGGCACGATGCCACAGTCAGAGATGTTTAAAGCAGCCCCTGACTCTTCCTAACCTGCTCTGCTCTGCTCATCTGCTCTTCCTGTGCTCAAGGAAAGGGACAGTGAGCTGCACATGGACCTGCCCCTTTGTGAGCTTCCACCATGGAGCTTCTTCACCCAGTCCTCAGACATGGAAAGAGGGAGAGGAGTTCCTTTTTGCATTCACTGAAGTGAAAAAAAGGCTCGATTTCAACCCCTTGGCACCTGAATGTCAAGTTGAAGTCAGGACCTTGATGTCCTTTACAGCGACCCTGTTGTCWGCTTTCTGACCTCATTATCCAGCCCTGGACTGCACCTCACACAGCAAACCAGTGATAAACCCATTTTATACCCTACCAGACATTATTCTCCCTTCTGGAAGACCACGCTGAGGTTTTTTCCCCCTCCTTCATTGTGRTTTTCAATATGCAAGGCTGCAAATATAGCATGGGAGAAAGCACCAAAAAAGGAAAGCAAAATCTATTTGTTTTATTTAAAGGAATAGACCTCAAAGCCTGTGCTAATGCACTTCCAAAGCATGTCTGCTCTGGGGTTGAGGTATTTAGCACACATTATGCACTCAGGTTTCCACCCTGCCATCACTGGATTGCCTGATTGCAGCTGTTGAGCTGCAGTAAAAATTCACGAGGGAACACATCCCCGGTGCCTCAGCGCAGCTTCTGTTGGAGTTTTGCAGGGAAAGAGAACGTGGGAGCATGGCCTGAGTTATTGCAGGCTGATCCCCCCAGCACCCAGTCCCTCCCTGGCAGTCAATCCCCAGGGATGAGCTGCTCTCTGCTCCCTTTCCCTTTCCCTTTCCCTTTCCCTTTCCCTTTCCCTTTCCCTTTCCCTTTCCCTTTCCCTTTCCAGGTGGAGCATTCCTCACTCCCAACACTCAGAATGATGGGGCTCCCTGCTCCCTCTGCACTGAGCACATCCCCTGATCTTCACCCAGGGAGCAGCTCCCTGCACTCTGCAGCCACCAGCCCCATTCTCTATTTCCAAGCCTTTGTCACATTCAGTGACTAGGGGAGTTACTAAAGATTACTGAGATGTTGCTCTGGGGAGTTTTAACATGAGCGGGTTGTATTGAATTTAACAGCATCACCTTCCTTTTGCAGGGAAGCAGCGAATTTGTGCAACAGCAGAGTAAAATATTCCCTGCAATCACAGGCAAGGAGCTTTCTAGACTGTGCATGTCCCAAGAACGAGGTGTAATGGGGTAACAAATTTAAAACCACATCCAAGTTCAGGCTCTGAAGTGGAGCCTCGTTTGTTCTGTCTGAGCACCACTGGGACTTAACTGCAGTGCAGACTCTCAGAAAAACCCAACCAAATATATGCTTGGAAAGGGTCAAAAGCCAAGCTTGATGGCAATCTGATCAAACTTAGAGTTTCTGTGGGCAAGCAGAGGGAAATGCTAACCCATCTCTCCAAGGAAATACTGAGTCAACACAGTGGAAGGARTGATTTTATTCTGCGTAGTCAGTCTGGAATTTCCCAGTTCCTCCGAAAGCCTTGCTGGAGTAACATGGTGTATATATTTATTTTACCTGAAAGCAATASAGGAACATTTGCTGTTACATCTTGATATGAAAATGTTAACTGTTAGTGCTGCACATCTCGGGGAAAGAAGCAGAAAGGAAAGAAAAAAGCTGGAGTGGCAGGTAAACATCCCTGCTGCTGCATCTTCCCCTGCGTGTCCAGCCTTTCTATTTTGGTTCTTTGCTGAAAGGAAGTACAGGACCMTACCTAGGAAACAGGACTGTCAGCATTCATTAAGACCAATGCTTAATCTCAGCTGACAACATCAATGTCAGAACGAGCTGGGAGCTGGCAGCATTTCAACAGAGGATTCGTCTGAGCTCTTACACACTACTTCAATAAATAATCCTGCCGGGGAATATGGAGAGGAGCATTTCAAATGATTTCAGCTGGCACGTCACTGCAAGGTTGAACCACCATGTAGTGATGTGCCCACTGCCTAATTCCACTGTGAAATGTTGAAATACAGCTTTTAGCTCCACAGAAGCATGTAGGCCTCTATTTACATGCAAATTAATGCTATTCATGTGTGAACTACAGCAGGTACTGATTCTGCCAGATGGAATAATTTGGGGATGGGCCCATTCTCTTTTGCTGAGGGCTGCATGTATTCTCACATGCTGCACATAATTGTTGGAGTTTCTATGTCACCAGAAGWCCCAATTAAATAGCTATTTAAATAATTTACTTTTTTTTTTCTGAGTGAAACATGGTCATGCATGCAGTTGGGTAGACTAAAAATAATGATGACAGTAATCACACGTCTMATACCACTATTAGCACTAACACCATTAGCACTGAGGGAGAAGCAGGTGGCTCAGGGCAGAGAATCAGGAAACCTGGACATGCCACTGCCCAGTGATTCRGTGCCATTTCATCCCAGAATCAGAGAATATCCCCAGATGGAAAGGACCCAGCAGGACCAACGAGTCATTGTCTCTTCTTTCCTTTTGTTTTCATCTGTGAATTATTCACAGAAGGCACAGAATGCTTTACTCAGTTCTTGAACTGAAGTAGGCAAAAATCCCCATAAATATTACTGTGACATTTGCATGCATTTTCCTGCATTAGCCCCCACTTGACCTTCACCAGCAGGGAGGGTCACTTGATTTTAATCAATGGCATCCCCTTTTCACAGAATTAGGACATTGAAAAGCAGTAGGTGGCTAAACTGACTGATGCAAACAGGCCAGGTTTGGCTGATGGTATTTYATTTGAAGCACTGATATGCTTAATATTTGTTCAATTATCATCAGCAGAGAAATCAGGAGATCAGTGTGAGAACCTCCTCAGCACGAGGTGGCCAACTTCACACGAGGCAGCAACAAACACAGCACCTGAGAGGAATCAACAACAGGATGGGCTCAGCTATTTACAGCTGCAAGATACAAAGGGTTTCTGAGCCAGAGATTTTCATTCTCTTGAAGCTGGAGATGCAGATTTTGACAAAGTTCCACAAAGAGAAGGATTTAATTAAACTG
>NW_026623767.1:268512-270485 GCF_030028575.1 Malurus melanocephalus | reverse complement strand
CTCCTGAAAAGACCCCAAACCTGCATCAGAAGATCTCTAAATTCAGGCTAAATGTGCAGCCATTAGGAAGGTCAGCAGAGCCCTTTCTTTCCCCAGTTTCTCTTATCCCAGAGCCATGCTACAAGCATTCAGCTGCTCCAGCCCCGGGGATACTCCCAAAGGCGTTTCCATGTCAGTGCTCTGGGGTCAGTGGATGGGTTTGCTTCACCTGCCAGTGTTGGTGAGCCCTGCAGAGCACAGACTCACCATGGAATCACTGCAGTGGGAAATACAAAATCATCTTCCAACCATGGCAAAAATCCCCTTTTGGTAATCCCTAATTCACAATATTTCTCCCTAAATRTAATTTCTGAAAGGCCATTTAAAAAYCCCATCTGWCAGCCATATATTCCTGCAGAAGGGRAAAGAGAAAACCTRAGGTGTGAGAATCACAGGTGAATKGATTCAGATACTACTGCCTGAATCTCTTTTTCCTTTAACAGAGATAAAACCAAAACAAAACTAAACAGGAAAAGTCCATTCTGGACTTTTGATTTTCCTCATGTGCTTGATTTTAGGAGACTCATTTTGTTCTGACTTTTCATTTAATCTCTCCTGGTCGAGTCTATGTGATAACAGTAAATTCAGGAAGTAAACAAAGGGCACTATTACATAGCTGGTACCCAGATCTGTGATTGCTGAGCCCTCAGCAGGTGGCACATGTTTGGGAATAGAAAGGCTGGATTTGCTTGCCCAGCCCAGTAGGTGTTAATCAGCACCTGCCTGATAAGGGAGACAGGAAAAAAGCTCTATAAGGACAAACAATGAGCAGTTACTCTGTGCTGCACCTTTCCACACCCACTAAAATCTGCTGCAGGAGATGAGGTGAAGAGCCCACCTTGGTCTGTTCTGAGTCTGAGAGTGACCAAAGAGGGAGCACAAGCAGTGGGAATGCACAGGGAGATGCTTTCCCTGCTGTGCTCAATAATTCAGGCTCTGTGACAAAGCACTTGAACAGACTTGCTTTTGGTAGCCACTGATATGATTCTCCTYGAAGGGTTTAATCATATTTTGAATCCATGGTTAATTTTGTTTTCTGTAAGTCTTGTAGTGATGAGTTTCACAAATTAATTTTACAATTTGTGAAGAACTCCCTCTTCTTTCAGTTAAAGGTTCTCACCAGTAAGATTGCTGGTTATGTCCCTGMACACCCMTCTTGAAAATCAGTAAARTAATAATTCCTGATGYTTTTCCTTTCTATTGTTTATGGTGYAATCTGYTTCCATCATGTGCATCCCTCCCATTTATTTYCTAAACCAAAGACTCCTTATCTGTGAGATCTTTCCTCCTATTTTGCGCATTCTTGTTGCCTTTCTCCTGTTTTAATATTCTGCCCTAAGCATTACTTTGGACTTYTCACTACCAAATTTTATCTGCTATTTTATTGCTTCTGTGAGTTTAAGGTCTAAGCTTTTCAGTTCAACTATCTTGATAATATTTTTTTATTGCCACTACACATGAACCCCCTCCCCTGGATCTCTGATAATGTGCTGATTAATACAAATCCCAGCTGAAAGCCCTGGAGTGCCTCTCCTCAATAGAACAGCAGCCCATGTATCCTTACCCTTTATTTCTTATCTTTTAACCAGTTTTTAATACTTTAGAGGACCTTTCCTCTTATGCTTTGACAGCTTAGTTTCCAGGAGGGTGTCTCATGAGAAACCCTGTCAGGAGCATTGAATGGAAACCACTTGGATGAAATGTTTGTTATCAGGAATTAGAATATTCATTCAGGATCAGCAACCTGTGGAATGGACCGTTTGATTCCTGGAGAAAAGTAAAAAGGAAATGTGAATCATTTATAGGATGTTTCCTGACATCTCAYGTCAAAGTAGATGCTGCAGCTGACATTAAAATACCGTCATTGCAGTAGCTTAGCTGATGTTTTAGTAATATCTGGTGAATAATGCAACTGGTATTTTCTTCCAAATTCT
>NW_026623767.1:255062-267923 GCF_030028575.1 Malurus melanocephalus | reverse complement strand
AGCCCAGGGCTCTGCTGGCGTTGCTCTCCATCCCTCTGGAGCTCCATCCTCCCCACACCTCTGAGAAGCTGCAGAGCAGCACAGAGAAAAGGGAAATGCAGCTGCTGGCACTGAACAGGGCCCTGTCTGTTTGAAATATAAGTTATCCTGGTAGTTTGGAGACCTAAGCAAAGTGAGTGGAGAATCTGTATGAGCAGGCTTTCACATCCTATTTCCTTCTGGTCAGGGCATGGAGAAAAATAATTGACCAAGGAAATGATCTCACAAAGACATAACGTAAGAATTAGTAATGTCTAAAATTAAAAAAAAAAAATCTCTCTCTGTAGATCATATTTTCTTATAATTTCATTAAAAGAGTCATTTTTCATCTTAAAAAATCCCAGTTTTATTTATTTTATTTTATTTTATTTTATTTCATTTTATTTCATTTTATTTTTTTTAATTATATTTTACTTTATAATATTGAGTTACTTCATGATAAATAATCATGCAGAGATAAAATTCAGACTATATTTCAGGATATAAAATGCCATTGTTAGTTCCCTAAGCAATACATTGCAAGAACACCAGCATGAAGATTACACGTGGAAGACATCTGCAAATACTAAGGTCAGTGAGGGTCATGAAATAAAATTAACATTTCCCTGTACTKCAAGTAGAATAAAGAGTCTGAATTYCTGCTACAGGTGTCAARCCYACTCCATTTTGCRGCTCCAGTGATGAACAATTTCATTTGGGAAAATATCATTGTAGTAGAAAAACTCTCTACAGTGTTTGTCTGGAGCTTCACAATGGTTTTAGAATTAAAACTAAACAAGAAATTTTCCAAGACAACCTCCCYCTCCCAAAAATCTGTTAAAGAAACAGTTAATGAGGGAGAATTACTGCTCCTTAACAAAATGGAGAAAGATTAGAATACTCGATGAGAACATTATTGAAATTTTTCCTTTCTCAGGTGTTGTGTGCTGGCTGGGAGCCATTTGCTCCTGCACTGCAATGGAAGGGAACATTTGCCTCCTTGGTTTTCCACTCTAATATCTCACAGCACAAGCAGAGCTTTTGTTACGCCATCAGCAGCTGCCAATATTTTAATGAAAGGCTCCAACAAAACCAGTTGTCCTTTTCTTTTCATTTCTTTCAGCTGGCAGCTCTTCAGAGTTYCTCTCCCCAGTTCAAACCCAGTCTGCTGCAATCTCTGTCCCCAGTCCTGCAGGACCTCCCAGGATCCTCCCATTACAAACTGATTGACTGCACTGTCAGAACCTCTCAGCAAACTCCCCAGTTTCCTTTAGTCTGCAGGACTTTTGTCTTCAGCAAAGCAAATTCCCAATCCTACCCTTAGCTCACATTAAACTTGAAGGAATATTTTACATCAGATGGGTTCCTGCTGAATCCAGATRTATTTAGCAAAGTCTCTAATTCCATCTCTTCATTTTATGATCTTCATTTTTTTTTCTCCTCAGGCCTTTCTTTTCACTTTAATAAGGTTTTCATTTTTTATATATATTTTTTTTTAAAAAAAATTATTCTCTCAGTGTTTATTTCCCCAACACTCTCGGATGCTGTGATAGGCACGAGCAAAATGCCAGGCACCTAWGTAAGCCTGTGCTTAAGAGATATAAATCTGCAGAAGTTAAACACACGTCTGCACGCTCCCTTGAACTCTCACTGACAAAAAGATCTGTGGGATTTTTGCACCGGACTCGGCTGATATCTCTGTTTTATGCTGTTGGTAACAACAGCACTTAACCAGTTTCCTTTCTGGTGTGATATTCCAAGGACCTTTCGGTAAATCAGTTGCAATCAGGGKAAAAGAAAAAAAAAAAAGAAACCCTTGAAAGATAATAAATGTCAATTCATTTGTACAACAAGAATAATGAGGCTGATTGCAAAACACAGGTTAGAAAAAACCCCGTGCAAACGCTGTGAATTATATTCCTATTCATGGCACGGAATTTAAAAGCACAGAATTTGTCCAGTTTTTAAAAAGTTCTGCAGAACTGATTTTTTTTTTTTACCCATTTCTCCTGGCTTTGCTGATTTCTCTGTCAGTGATGTGTCTGTGGAGATGTAACACTGCTTGGCGCGMTAAATAGTGTCACTTTCTTCTGATTCTGTCGAGTTTTAGTGTTGACTAGCACAAGGAAATGTTCACCTCTCCTGTTCCCACTCCTTCAGCGTGATTTCTAATACTTCTGACACAATCCCTTGCATGTCCTTATTTCTCTGTAATTACATTAACACGATGATGTGCCTTCATCTGGGATTTCATCAGGATTTCATCTTGTAAAGAAAAAAAAGCCCTAGATCACTGAAGTACTTTTTTTTTTCATATGGAGCCACCTTCAAAGCCTTAACCTCAATATTTCTAGAGATCTGTCAGCTTAGAAGTAACACCTGACACCGTCAAATTATTGCCATTATCACATCCAGGGCAACCGCTTCTCCCTCCCCTGCCCTCCCAGGGTTTTCAGAAAACAAAAAGCAGCAAGCCTTTCAACTCTGAATGTTGTTAGCCACAAGTGTGACTTCAATTTACCGAATTCTCCCACTGTGYTGTCCCAGGAAGGCTTGGCAGAGATCAATTCCAGCCACACCGAGGGTGACAGGTATCAAACCCCTTCACAGATGCTCRTTCACCCATCAGATTATGTGAATCTGACCCTGGAATTGCTGGGAGTAAAGAAAAGCATGGATTTGTGTTATCTGGATGCCAGATCATTGAGAGTGTTCTGCTAAGACACAGCAGAAGGGTATGATGCAGATTTTCCACCTCAGGCTATGGATTTGTCATCCCACCAGAGGAGGGAAGCCAACCTGAGCAATAATTAGAACCTCTCTCCCAGCACTTAATAAAAGCAATGGACACCTTCTACTTCATCTTTTCATCTTCATTCTCTCATCCAACATTGCCCTGAGCTCTTCTGGAGCTCTTGTTTCAGAGTGCTCACTGGTGATACCCATGAGCAATTAGTCGTGGTAATGGGGCTGATTTTTGTGCCACAACTGTCATTTTGTGTTTATAAACACAGMGTCAAAACTTCACAAAGTGGTGGGACACGGTTTATTTTTTGCAACCTGAAACAGCATTTAGGATGGGAAAGAAAAACACTGTAGTTATTTCCTAAAATTTTCCCACAGTATGTCGTGAAGTAAACTGGAATGTGAGCAAACACAGGACCTGGGCCATTGCTGGAGAGCTGAGATATTTCTCTGCTGACACAGTCTAATGTTAAATGTGTGTTTGATCAGATGTTCTACTTTGAGATGGTTTAAGAGAAACCTGCCTATGGCACAGGGGACAGACAASAGGAAACTCAGCAAGGATTCTGTTTTGACTCCATTATTATCAAAGCCTGGTTCAGACTGGACTATTGAAAATGGGTGCATAAAAGGTGAATTTAGGGTTTCTAAAAGAGCCTACATTGGTGAAAGATAGATATTGCTCTGACTGACCTCTCCCTGCTCCTGATATTCACAGAATTTAGGGCAGCTGGGCCAGTTTGGTCTCCTGTATGTGGCAGGACATTAATTTCCGTTTTCTTTCTGTTCAGCCCARTATCTTGGTCTGGAGTGAGGCATTTTGATCCTTGACAAACCCTTGGGGACCACAGGCAGCAGGGGCAACGCCGTGCTTCACACCACAGAGCTGACTGGAGAGGAATAAATGGTTTGCATGGCTCTTGTGCTCTGGAAATCCAGGAAAGGCACGTGTTGAGGAACCTGGCTGTGCTCCTTCTCTCACTGCTGCTTTTCAGTTGCCTCAGCTTCGCAGCAATAACAAGTTGCCTTTCTTGCCAGACAGTAAAATCTTCATTCCTGGCCATTGTGTCATAAAAATTGTTAGGTTTATTTAGAGAAAATGTTGGTTAAAGGGTAATACATGATCTCTGGTCTTTTGAGGAGTATGTTTTCCTTGCTGTGAATGGCTTCACACTGRCCTGGGTGAAAACAAGGCTTGTCCTCAGTGCCCTGGTGCAGTCCATGCACTCCAGCCCTCATTTCCTTGGGTCTTTAGGCTCTGAGCTGGCAGGACCTGTGTCTTCAGTTATTTCAACAAAATGATGCTTACAAACGAGGGAGATAATCAGGTCCCTTTAAAAACCAGATTTATGGGAACTAATCTAAATGCGAAGTTAACTCATTTTTAAAGCAGCAGCTTAAACTGTCATTAAAGCAGAAAAATAAAGGCCTTTAGAGAGAAGGGAACATTAAGAGGAAGGAACAGAGACATCAGGTTACAGATAGAGTTGTTTCCTGCCCAGCAAACGAGTGGTAGAGCTAACCACTTCATCTTCCACCTCACATAAACAAGTAGTTGATGATACAATAAACACAGCAAAAGTGAATCTCAATACTGCAAATGGCTTTATGCCAAAGCGCAGCAAAAATCAGGCGCCAAGGCTGGATGAGCTCTTTACAAACAGGCGAGTTAAGGCTGCAATATTGCACAGGATCATTTAAAGCCTCTAAAAACCCTTAAAATTTCTCTCCCTCTTTCACTGGCACTTTAATAAGGCAATTCCCAATATTTGACTTGTGAAATAGCCTGGAATATAACAGTTGTATCAGCAGCCTGCAGCGARGCTGTTCCTTATTGGCCCTCTGAGCACATTTGAAACCCCCTTTGTAACACGATGAAAGCCATACCTATTCCAGGGCTTATTTGCACAGAGGGAGTAGTTAAAAGTTTTGATTATTGGCACTGCAGATGGTGGGGCTGATTCTGGGAGTAGCAGGCTATTCTCCCAGTCCCCAGCATCTGGAGACCACTGGCACCCATTTTTTTCCGAGAGGAGTCCTTTTCATCTGATATCAAATCTGTGACTCACATTGTTCCTTTCAGCAAGCCAGCTYGGTGTCACATCAGCTCTGTCCCCACCTTTAAATATATTCATGCCATCTGTCTCTCGGTCTGAACGGGTAAAACAATTGCAACGTAGGTTACGTACAATCAATTCCCAGTTGTTGTGAACAGCTTGAGATGTCTCACATCTTACTCAGTGGCTTGTGGAAGAGGCTGGTAAATGACTTTTTATAGGAAGATGATCGGTTTAGGATTCCCTCTGCAGACATTTCAGATGGCAAGGAGTTCAGATTTTAGCTTGATATCTTTGCACTTTTTCTCCATATGGTTTTGGTTCTTCTTGCAAAGAAATGTGTTTGTCTCCATATGTCTCTTATCTTGAGTTCTCAGTGTCATCTTTAATTAGGAATTGAAAATCAGTTGGTTGGATTTGTATCAGTATTTGTCATTGCTGCCATTGTCTTTCGGGCAATCATATTCAGATGTTAATGTCAGATTGAAATTAATCTTTATGGGGTCATAAATATGAAATACTCAAWTAAAACGTTGCCATTTAGAAACACCAGGGTGTGTGACAGACCCCTGCTCACGGTGCCTCAGCCAGCAGTGCCCTTGTGAGAGCACTGTGAATCTGTCACTCAGCCCCAGCCCAGCAAACACAGATTGGATCTGTGCTGCAGGTGTGACACGGCTCACATTCACACCCAGGGGGAGTCACATTTGCTCTCAGCTCTTGTGATCGTGATGGAATTGTCAAAGTGAACSATAACGCATCACCCAAGTGGGGAATGTGAGTGGTCCTCGCTGAAATCTGGGTGTCAGGAGCCACTGGGTCCCCTCACATCCCTGGGAATGCAGCCCAGGGGAGCAGAGAGCTGGGTCCTGGCAGGATACAGCTGCTCCTCCTGGGGWTGGAAACCCARCCAWCTGCAGAGAGAAAAGTGTGGGAAAACAGGCAGGCCAGCACTGTTACAGATCTGTCTTTATTACAAAGATTTGTAAGCAAAACCACCCTCACCCACATTCTATTTCTGGAAGTGCATCACATTCCTAATTTTTTTTTTTTTTTTTGAAAAACTTCCAGTTGCCTTCTGAGGTTACTCCACTCTYACCTGTGGGTTCCAGTGACAATAGGCAGGTCCTTGCCTCAAAGCTCTGCAAAGCACTGGGTTTTGTCTTTTTCTTTAAATGAAAGGAGCCTGAACAAAGGTATAACTTCRTTTTGGCAGGTCCTTTTTTCATCCTGTGCCTGTAACCAGCATTTCTCTTTCATAGGGAGCCCTCCACAGTAACTTAGGCGACCCTTTTACTCTGTTCCACGTGAGCACAGGAGGCGTGAGGAGCTCCAGCATCCCCTCATTAGCTCTCCCAGAGGTGGCAGTGGCCCTCAGATAATCCATAAATAGTGCTGAGAGCCCTGTGTGAGGAGTTGTACACCAAAGGAGCCTTTTACAATGAGGCATAAATCAAGGTTTTGATTTATCCTGCAAATCACAGGAACCAACGCTGCACACTCCTACGTGCCAGGGGCTGACATGATGTTTCCAGGCTGGTTTTTGGAGAAGGTTATTTCCATTATTTCCACATTCCCAGAGRTCATTTTGCCATCAGGAATGGCTGCAGTCTGTATTTTCAGAGCTGTTTCCAGCAGGGAGAAAATCCCTCTTCCCCACAGACCCTCACGGCACATGGCAGGGAAAAGGGAACCCCGGGATTCCTGGGGGAGCGAGGGACAGCAAAAATTTGGCAGGACTGATGGCACAGAGGGCAGACAGGTCCCCATAAATTAGGCAGCAGATAAAATACTCATTTGAGCAAACTTCTAGAATTTTCTTGAATGCAGAGAGAAGCACAAAAATTCAAGCACCAACTGCCCTACTGGCTCCTYCATCTGTGATCAACAGTGCCAGAGAGATGATAAATGATGATAAATAGTTCCCAGAAATGGGCAGGCCCTATTGCATAGGAATTTTATTTCTGGGCAATATTTTTGATCTCTTAGTCGAGTTTTAAAGCAGAACTTCTTCTGCTCCAAGCTGCTCTGGGAAACCCAGTTTTTGAGAGAAGATGCTAGATTCATTGGAAATTGTACCACCTGAGATGCTTCAGCTCTGTGCTGGGCTATAGGGGCATTGACCATTAAAAAAAAAAGTAAAATTAGTAATAATAGTAATAATAGTATTAATAATAATAATAATAATAATAATAATAATAATAATAATAATAATAATAATAATAATAATAATAATAATAATATCTGAAGCGCTGCTTCTGGACACTGACCTGAGCAAAATCAGTCACATTTTTGGAAGGTACTCAAGCAGTTTGAGTCTCCATATTTTCTTCTCTCCTTGCAGGTAAACTGAGAATAAATCAGGGTCTTTTACTGTGGTACRAAAGAAACAACCTGTTACACTGGGCTTCGTGGGTCAGTGCTTTGGTGTCTGTGCCAGTATAAATCTGAGATAAAATCTCCTCACTACACAGGGAGAACAATGAAGAASGGGAAAGGAGCTCAGAGGATAAACATGAATAATGAGCTGGGCTTTYAGTGGACACTGAATTCATCTGCATGAACAAAGCAGGTCTGGTTTGGGTTTTGCTTCCACCCCAGTCCCTGGCAGTGCTGTCCCAGGAGCAATGGGGACACTCAGGGTGTCACTTGCCAGTATCTGCTGGGACAAAATGGTGCAAATTCAGCACCTCACCTCCCTCCTGCAGCTCGAGTGCCCCTGAGAGAGAGATGCTGAGATAACTGAGGAGCCACACTCAGAAATTTGTCTGAGAAGGGTCAGTGAGATTGCAGAGACATTAAGTTTACTGAGCAGCAAATTAAAATGCAAAATACGGGGGACTCTTACTACAATGTCTCCAGTGAGAAGTCMAGTGAATATCAATCTAAATTAATTTTGGCCTCTTTAATCAATCATCCCTTTATGAAATCCAAATAAAGCCACCTCGGTATGACATGTTATTAAGGAAGAAAAGACACTTGCCCTAAACTTCTGGTGACAATTTACATAAATGTCGTTAGAGGCAGCGAGGTTAAGACCTCAGGCAGAGCATTATAATATTCTAAATATCATCAGCAACTTCACTGTATACAAATGGAGAAACAAAGAGGACTGGTGCCCTGGAAGGGAGTGCTGGAGGAGTGAGAGAGAAGAAATTTAATTTGGCATCTCTGCAGATCTTGGAGAGTTCTTAAAGCATAAAAGGAATGTAAACAAGTCATGAAAATAAAATGGCCTGAAAGAAGAATATTTAGTGTATTTTTTTTTTTTAAAGATCTCAACTCATCCAAAAAGATCTGTTTTTGTAAAAGATCTGTGTAACTAAGGTCTGTGGTTGGTGTATTTATTGTGTTATAGTGTTACTGTGGCAGTATTTGTACTATTGCAGCTCCCAAATCACCAGATGGAAGTGGGACCCTGTTATGTCACACGTGTTTGCCACGGAGGAATTTCACATGGGGAATTTTATTTTCTRAAGAGAGGAGAGATGGAGGAGGCTGATTTCCAGGGATAAATGGAACATGACTGCTCAAAGCCCGATCCCAGCTCATGAAATGCTGCTCACAGCCAGGGCCCAAGCCAGTGCCCAGCCCAGCTCCTGCACCCCTGTATCTCTCATCCTCACCCCAGCTTTTCTCCCCAGAAAGGTCATCAGATCACGCCCAAGTTTCGCTCCTGGCCAATTCCTCTCATCAGGTCTCAAATATGTGTTTTGCTTCCCTTCCCTCCAGCCTGTTTATCATTTATTCCCATTCTCCTGTATTAAAAAAAAAATGAACAATGACACTTCCTAAAGGCCATTTCACAGCTTTAGGGAGCTGCATTGAGGAGAGTAATGTGTGATCTAAGGCAAGCTGAGGAGCATTATTTTCCTATCAGCACCCCACAGATGATGGGGAGTGACAGATTACATGTCAGTCACAGTGCACCAGGCAAGGGGCCAGGCTGCCACCAGCCCTGTCCTTTCTGGCTCCAGCCAGAGCATTGTTGAGAATGAAAGAATGATTTATAAATAGCTCACACTGAAGTCAGTCTATCACAGAGGCTGCAGATCAGCCTGGGCTTTATTCAGGCTGTTGGAGATGATGTCTGCACGCTCCRTTCGTGCAGGTGGTGCACACAGAGCCTGCAAGGATCATGTCCCAGAGCTATTCCCTTCCTTGCTGTCACCTTTCTCTGCAAGAAAAAGAAAACCTGCTGCCAGCACATTTAGCTTCACTGCCTTCATTCCCTTTCAGCTTCCCTCTCAGCTGATAGATTCCACATTAATTTGTACTCTCTTAGAAAGACTTTTCTAAAAAAAAAAAAAAAATTTCAAGTGTCTGTCCTTTCTCTGAGAAACTGACAAAGAAAAAAGAACAATATCTTATTAGCAATCATGTTAACAGATCTCCCACAGAAGATGTAATATGGAGAGTTAGGATTCAGTGACAGRAGTGAGCAGAACCTTCTGCCAAAGCTGAACTGAATCAGTCTGGAGCCGTCACAAATGAGTCATTATTCTCTAACCTTGCCCTGTATGTTCACACACAAAAATGATATGGATTTTCAAGAYTTTCTGCTTATTCCATGCAATGACATCTATCTAAATCAAAGGATGAGTATCCTCAGTCTGATGAGAAAATTTGTCAGCAGCCCTAGTGGGCCCTTGACACCTTTCTGCAGATTTCCTACAACGTAACCTGTGGGCAGAGCCCAGAACACAACCCCACCCGACTCCAGCATTTTGGGATGAATTCTCAGCCTTTCTGTCCTGTGGCTGAGCACAGCTACCARGAGGGGTTTCCTTTTCCAGGTGATGATGGGGACATGGTGTGGGGCCAGCTGCAAGGAACCTGCAGAGAGAGCCCTGCAGCAGCATTCCCTGTTTAACGTGACCCCTGTACTGCTGTGCTGGGGGGTTTTACATGAAGGGGCCTGAAATGGGACTGGATTTCTAATGTGTACCTTTAACTGGTGTATTTTTAAGTAACTTCTCTGAAATTAACTTTCTGCATTATCCATTAAACTCACTCTTGGCACTGCCAAAAGGAGGGAAGATGAATAAGGGCTATKTCTTTCAGAAGAGAACTTCTAAGCTACAATAAAATTTTATTGCCAAAAGCAAAACCAGAACAGATTGGAAGAGAATCTGTGCCCAGTGAAGATTTTTTTTWAAATTATCACTAAATATCATTTATCCTGTTTTAATCTTATGCASAGAACATCATTGCTCCTGATATATTGACCAAGAATAAAACCTGACAAGTTACTCAGGAGCTGAAGGTGTAAGATGAAGACTAATGAATTATACATATGGTTTGGGCATAGCTAGAATCAAGACAGTACGGGTCTAAATGAGTACTTACAGCTACCAAAACCATATAATCTGAAATTTTCAGCCATGTACCTTCTGTCCGTTCTGCRTGTGTGAGCACTGACTGCCCAGGATATCAATAATGGTAAAAAAGAGAATTGAACTGCAGCTCATCATATTGATTGTGGGCTTAGTCCTTTGTGAGGGGAGAGGAAAACAGAGAGACAGAGAGACAGAGGACAGACAGACAGAGAGATGGGGTGCAACACTCTTGTTCAACCATCTCCACCCATCAATCACCGAGACAGACAGTGCCTGGTCAGGGTATGAATTGAGTGAATTAAACCCTGGCTGCCACGGCATGGAGAGGTCCCCACATYATCTTCCTTCAGGATTAATTTATCAAAAAAGCCCCTCCCTACAATCAAAGGCTGCTTTGATTATCTGGCACAGAGGCTTTTATAGCAACTGTGCCTCTCAGTGCCACAATGCTTCAGGTTAGATCCATCCCGAGTGGAAAATGGATCCAGCCCCTCTCCAGTGTTTTAGGACTGGTGTTTCAGTGTCTGTGGTGTTTTCCATGAAGTGTGGGGYTGGCTGGGACAGTGCTGCCACCAGGATCGGTGCAGGGACACAAGCAGGACAGTTCTGTGCCCGCAGTGCCCCGTGTCCTCTCTGTGCCTGCTCGGGGTAGTGCTGAGCTGGCAGAGCCCAGGAAGATGGTGACGAGCAGCTCTTTGTGCAACAGCTGAAAATAGATCTGTCCTAAAAGAGAGMCTAAGTGTTATTCATTGATCATGTCTGTTATTGTCTGCATAAATAGAAGCAGCTGATTGCAAAAGTCCTCCACTTTGGGAAAATGAGGATCACGCTGCCAATTTAAGGCCAGATTGCACATGGCTGATCAGCAAACTAAAGGCAGGGGAATGGGAAGAGCTYTGCCCCAAGGCAGCAGGATATTACATGAGTTTTGTGGCTGATCCTCTCCTAGGGGGTCTTCAAAGCAATTAAAAGTCCAGGCAAGCTTTTATTTACTAAGAATCTGCATAGTTCGTGACCTTGGACCCTGAAATGCTGGTTTACATGGGTGAGTAGACATTTACACTGACAGGAAAAACAGAAACTCTGCCAGCAAGGAGAGCTAAGTCTCAGAAATCTGGGCATGAACTTCAYCAGCAGCAGAATTCTAAAGCTTCTGTGCTGCCAGGTGTTTRTGYTATGTGACTGGGAGTGACAGTGKCCCAAACCAGGCTGGACATTGGGGCTGGGAGCAGCCTGGGACAGTGGGAGSTGTCCCTGCCATGGCTGGGGGTGCAATGGGTTGAGGTTTAAGGTCCCTTCCCACCCAAACCATTCCATGGTTCTGTGATCCTGTGAATACTATTGCAAAACCCAGCTACAAATAAAATTATTTGATTTGGTTATTTGCCACTCTCATGGTCATTTTTCTCCCACTGCTCGCCTGGCCAGAGGAAGCACTTGCAAAGTTTGGTGGTCATCCTTCATTGTGAAGACTGAAAATTTAATTAAAATTCTGTTGTTTTTTTTTTTCTTTAACTAATAATCTTATTATTGGTTCATCTCAGACAACAGGCCTGCTATTTACCCTGAATCTTGACACCAGATGAATTCTAAAGGTTGCTAAGTGTCCCTAAAAATCAGAGCAGGCATTTCTTGTCATGAATCCAAAATAATTATATTTTACTCTGCTCCTTCAGCCTATTCAGTGGTGGGAGGTCAGGACCTGCCCTACCATCAACTGGAAGCTGCAGAGGATGAACTTGGSTTCCAGAAGGTGAAATGTAGAAAACATTGGGTCAGGCATCTCAGAGCTTCAGAGAAGCCCACCAGGGGCCCAGCAACATCATTTGGAGGCAAAACACTTCTCAAAATCCTCCTTCAATGTTTTAGACTCCCTTAAACCTGCAACATAAAGGACCACATTATCAAGGATTAAAACAAATATCTTTCGTCTTAGTGTCCTCTGAGTCAAGCTATTCTTAGAGGAGGCATAAAAAATGGAAAACAAAAGAAATAAAAGCTGTACCACTTATCTCTTTAGTGCATAGAAATAGCAGTGCTAGGCTAATCCAAATATTGCTTAGCCACATCCTGGTTTGATATTCCAATGGTGCATATAGCTCTAAAACAATATTTTAATATTGAATTCCCTAAATAATTATTCACTGCAAAATATATTCAGCTCATAGAATTTTTCCTTTTATTTTCAGGGATTGAATCTGGAAGTCCTTGTTAAGGTAAGAAGCTGCAGAAATCCACAGGGCTTACCTGAGTTGAGAGCTCAAGAACTGGTCCTGCATATGCACATAAATTGCTCTGGGAGCTGAAGGATTGTAGTGTAACAAAAGCAGAGTCCATAATGCATGCAGGCTTCTGACAGTTTTTGCAAACATCAAGAAATGTGACACCTACCCTTAATATGTTTCTGCTCTGATTATGGCACCCCAACTGCAAGGAGTCCATCTTTGCATATGCCAGATAAATCAGTTTTCCACCCTGAGCTGCCTGGCATTTCTTTGAGTGGATGATGAACTTGTTAAAAATGAAATAGAAAGTAATGGGTACTTATAATTTAAATGAACCACTGCATGCAAAGCAATTTCTTTAAACTATCTGCCAGGTAAATCTTGAATCAGCAGYGTGACACATTTGAAAATTTAAAAACGTGAACATATATTATTTAAATACGAGTACCATTAATTGAGATTCAACAGAGTACATTT
>NW_026623767.1:249381-254436 GCF_030028575.1 Malurus melanocephalus | reverse complement strand
GGGGGGGAACACAGGGGCCGAACACAGGGGGTAAGGCTGGTTGGCTGGGAAGGGTTTGTGTTCGGGGAAATTTTCTGCAATGTTGTTTTACAATCAAATTTTCATCAGCTCTAGCAGTAAAATTTGGGCATGTTTTCTCCATAGCTGAGTGGAACAGCCAAAGCATGATGATGAGCAGCTGTGCAGATTCATCAATCTGTGCTGGTTCTGTTCAGGTCTGCAGMGAGGATGGGCGAGGTGATGAGTCAGTTTTGGCTTGCAGGTTTATTATCCTTCCCTTCAAAATTGTGGATCAGTGCTTTGCAGTACCTCAGGCACTCCTGAGCTCATGTGACATGGAYTAAGGACACTGGGATTCAGTTCCAGCCTCACAGCTGGATCAGGCTCTACGTGGCTGATGTATCAGAAATTTATCCTGSTGTGGTTGTTAATTGTGCCCAATATTTGGGACATCTTTCCAATATAATAAAATGCTGAAAAGTCAGATTGTTGATAGATGGATTAAGCCAAACATCCTTGTTTTCAGAAGTGTTTTTCCCACGGATATTCCCACGGATATTCCTTCTTCTGAAAAGGTGAGAGGTTGAGAGCCATCATGGGTGAGACTGAAAACAGTAATGAGGAAAATAGAAAAATGCAGTGTGCTCAACACAGCACATTGAGAGGTTTTAAAACTCTGTATTTCCCTTGACCAGACCTAAAACAAAACAATGTCATGCTCTGCTCTGCTGTGCTGGTTTACCTTCATTGCTGGGAAAGCAGAATGGATTTTTAAAGTGCATTAAGCAATAGGATGGGGTCACATGAGGACTGGTGCTAAATTGAAGAAAATTGAGAAAGCTGTTCTTTAACTATGGTTTTGTGTTACATTTGAACTTATTCTTCCCATGGTGATTTTGAAAGCCTTGCCTCACACTAAAAATAATTAACCTAGCACTCAGTAATGCATTTGAAATCAATGAAGTTAAACAGGTACACAACTGGTGTAACGAGTATCACCTATTAGTACAAATTCTGAAATTATTTGGGTTGCTGTATGTCAAGGGGGAATATCTCATTGACTTCAATGAGCTTTGAATAAAGCTTTAAAATTCTCTGTCTCACTGGATTTTGGATTCATTTAATGACARCAAAACAAGATGGTTCCACTTAAATAAATGGAGCTATACTTGTAGAGAATTAAGGTAGAATCAGAACTGGGATTTCTGAAATTATGTTTTTGCTAATCACAATGTAAGGGTTCAAAATCAATTTCTTACTGTGGCCACACTGGAACAGCATTTTCCTTTTGTTTGTTTTGGTAAACGTTTTTAATGAAACAAAAAGTGTTTTACAGGCATCATTCACATTGCCAAAACCAACTGGATTTACAATTTCTTTTTATTACCACTAGAAGATCACTAAGCCAAGTTTTAGATGCAGTGTAAGGCCATGGAACAACARTAATCTTATTTTTATAGTCCTAAACATGTAGGATAACTTGGGCTTTCTTCCATTAGCTACAGCCAAGGCACTGAGCTGGTAAAGGAAGCTAACAGCCATGGTTTGACTCTCTCTCTCTTCATGCTTCTAAAAACAAAAGAGATTAGGCCAACTCTTCAGGTTGCACAAACCCCCCACATTTTCAGTACATTTCAGCTAAAAAGCTGTGGCTGTTTTATTCAGCTTTCCCAGGCCCAATTACAATTCTGCAAACATTACAGGTGGGGTCATCCTAGCACAGTTCACTGACAATATTTAGGTATTTGCCCAGTTCACTGCTTGGCTTTGTTTGTACTCAATGCCCATTTTTCTGTTGATTTCAGTAGCCTTTAAACCAACCCTTTGAAGACCACATGAGCCCAGACCCTGTGGGAAAAGCCAGCTAGGTCAGGTCAGCTAAGACCCTTTGCTGGAGTAAGCTGTTAAATTAAGGGTTTTTGGGAAATAACATTCTCAGTATAAATAACCTGCTGCAAACCCAATGTTATGGAACAAGAGAAGACAAACTCACAAACCAGTGAATGCCAGGCTGAGGTTGGATTGCGAGTTGAGAAGACAGAGCCTTCTATCTTGTCCCAGGAGATGGGAAATGCATTTGGAATGGAAATCTGCTGGAGGAGTTTCACCCCACAGCCCCGTGGGGTACAGAGTTTGTGAGGAAAATCAAGATTGGGGTGTGCACAGAGCCTGAACAGCCCCAGACCGACACAGGAGTCACTGAGCAGGCAGCTTTGGGCATCCWCTGGCCAGCCATCCACTCTCCCTAACATGTTCATCTCCACAGCACAGACTGTTTTGCAGTTTTGACTGGATGATTGGCACGAGGAAGAGGACATAAATAAATCAGAGCGAGTTGCTGAGGTTGCCTGCTGGGAAGGTGTCATCAGGGAAATTGCCACACTGAAGCTGCCGGTGGGCAGTTGGGAGCTGCTGTCCCTTTGCAAAGGATTGTTAGGCTTGATTGTGTCTTTGCAGGTGATTTCACAATCGAGGGATGGCCCTGATGAGCAGGGAAGGGATTAAACRCAGGGCAGCTGATGAGAGTGGGACCTGATGAGGATGATATTCCTACCAGTCCCTGTATCTGACACGTTTGTTCAAATAGARTTACGGGAGAGAGTTCCACTCTTTTGTAAGCTCTGTTTGATTGGTACAATTTGTGTTTAACATCTGCCTTTGATTTCCTAGCTTTATAAAGTGACTCCCATGGCTCCTATTATCCAGCCCAGGCACACCACTAAGCTAAAACTGGCAAGGTGGGAAGGGCAAGATTGAGGCTCACAGCACAAAACCCTGTCAGGTACAAACTACCTGATCTTTAAACCAAGAAAGCAATTGACAATCTTTTATATACATGCTTGCATGCATATTTAGCCATTAAACTTGATAAAAAGTTTGTCACAGAAAGCAAAAGGTGCACAAGCAATGTGCCATTTCTGTATTTTAAAGCGTGTGCTTGTGGGAAGTTGCTGGGAGGCAGTAGGGGAATGTCAGTGCTGAGAAATGGCTGGCTTTGTTCACAGCTGTGTAATTTCCGAGCTGATTGATGGTCTACACACAGCCTGAGCAAATAGGCGTTGTCCTGAAACCCTGAACTCTTTTTCGTTTCCCTTTGTAATTTTTTTTTCCCAGTGTAGGAACCCCAGAGTGCAAATGTGGTTTCCCACTGCTAAAGCAGAGCCCCCATAACGTCACTCATGTCCATCATTCTTACCCAGGAAATGGTTTCTTCAATGGTACTGGCAAAATTAACAACWTGAACATTTCCTCAAGTGGCAAAGGGGGATATTTTTGAATATAACTTTTATTTATTATATTATCRTTTTACAGTTTAGCCTCAAGAATCAAATTAAATTAAAATACCTATCATCTGCCATGCTGAAGAAATTACACAAATAGGCCATGGGCTCAAATGGTTCTGGGGTCCCTGCAAAATGGACACAAGTGCTGCTCTTTTCCAGGTGATTCCCTTGTAGCCCTCTGAATGCTTCAGCTTGTGCTGGTGAGAGGTGTGAGATGGTGACTGAAATTGGTGTCCAAGAGACAGAACACTGAAATCTGACATGGTAGGAAAGTACAGCAAAAAGAGCAATGAGGGCCTGGAGATTATTTCACAGTGTTCCCCCTCCCCGAGATATTTGTGTCTCTAACAGCAGTTCCTGAGCTCAGTAAAATCACAAGCATTGGCCTCAGAAATGGCACTCGAGAGCCAGAGACTGAAGTGATCTATTGGCCAGATGCCACTCCTGCTCCTGCACATCTGTGCCCATCACTGCTCCACTGGAGTGACTAAATCCAGAACAACTCCACTGGCCCTATTTTTAATGAAACATTTATTAATAGAAAGTTGTGGATGTTATGGATATACAATGAAAGCACTGTACATAATTTTTCCTCACAGCTGGTTCATTGTATATCATTTTGATAATCTATAAAATGTTCTTTGCAGCTTTTGTTTTGAGGTRATCTATAATACAGAATAAATCATTGCTATACCATAATTGTTTATGTCCACTTGGTGACCTAATCTTCCAGAACTTATTAAGCAAGCACAACAAACACAGAGCTAATAAGGCTTTAAACTTAAAGAAATATAGAATCATGGAATGATTTGGGTTGGAGGGGACTTAAAGCCCATCCAATGCCACCCCAGCTATGGCAGGGACCCCTCCCACTGTCCCAGGCTGCTCCCAGCCCCAATGTCCAGCCTGGCCTTGGGCACTGCCAGGGATCCAGGGGCAGCCACAGCTTCYCTGGGCACCCTGTGCCAGGGCCTGCCCACCTTCAGAATTTCTTCCTGATATCCCATCTAAACCTGCTCTCTCTCTGTTTAAAGCCATGCATGTTGTCCACCCCTAGTGGGGAAAATGCTAATTTACTTGAGAGTTGATGCCTGTCAGTCTAGGGTATTCTAATTAACAGTAAAAGAAATATATCAAAAGATAAGGATTCCAAAAAATTTGTCTCGTTACCATCTCCCTTCACTGATCAGAATGCTGATCTTGAAAGAGAAAAAAAAAAAAAAAACAAAGAAAAGAATTAAAAGAATTTAAGGAAATTCTGTTTCTTTGTGCTTAATAACATTGTTTCTTTCCTTTTAGCAAAAGGCTTTTGTGAAAAAATAACTGATGTACAAGCCACTGTACTTTGTTATTCCAGAAGGATTTCCAGTAAGAATTTGTGGCTTGTGTTTGCTTTTACATTTTCTTTTTCTAAGAARCGCTGGGTTGCTCACACTCTATAATAAAGCCCATTGTTTAACTACTCAGCTGTGTTTCAGTGTGACTTTTGATCAAGGGAAGAACTTGGCCAGCCATCACTGGGTTAAGCAATTAATATGCACARAGCAGCCAAGGTGGCAGCAGGCAGCCCCCTCAGCTGGAATTGTCCCTGTTGTGGTGTGCTGTTGTTGGATTCTGCGTCCCAATTGCAGACCTTGGGGAGGTGGYAGGTCAGGCTCTCAGCAGAGGAGAAATCAGTGCCATGGAACGTGGGGAGAACTCCTGGAGCAGCTGAGTACTGCAGCCCCGTGCTGGTGGTGGCACTGGCAGGGGCTGCTCCCTCCTCCAGCCC
>NW_026623767.1:243830-248655 GCF_030028575.1 Malurus melanocephalus | reverse complement strand
GAGCCAAAGCAGTGAAATGCTTCCCCACAAGCTGCACACCATTTGTATGCTGACAAAGTCAGGTGTGGAGTGCTGACTCTCTTTCCTGCCTTGGGACACTTTTGCTAAAAATAATGGAAGYTTTCTTTCCCCAGTGCAGAAAGGATGCCCAGGTCACAGGACTGCATAATCCYTACTCAGGCTGAAAAATCACCTTTCTTAGAGAAAACTCTGAGACAAATTCTGTCTGTGAAGCAAACATTTACATCCTGTCCTTGCTGTGTGAAGGATAAAGGTGTGCAATCTGCTCCTCACTACCACTCCCCAAGGCTAATGCAGATRAAGGGAGAGCCTGGAGCACTTTTTGGCAGTGGGGGTGATGTAAAATTGAAAGAGGCAGTTCAGATGGGACAAAACACAAAGGAATGGATGAAAGGGATAAAGGATGATGGGTGATGTACATGAGGATAATATTTATATTATATTCCTCTTAAAAAGGACTTTATGTTGCTCTGTGCCTCCTATAGGCTTTTGGCATCACCCAGTTGTGCCATGGTTTGGGAAATAACTCAAGAAAAAAAAAGCCATTTTGCTGCCTTTCCAAGGCAGTTAAATTATTCATATTGGCAGTGTCACTAATGAAATGAAAAACGAGAGACAGCATTGGCTCCAGCACAATTCCAATGCTGATTGATCAGTCATCCTTAGGAAAGGATTGATTCATTTGATCTCCAAGTGATGGTCACCATTGTTTTATTCCCTAAAAATGAAGGTGTGACGGTCTAAATATCACCTACCAGAAAGCAAGCAATTAGCATCTGCCACACAGAACTCAATTAATCTCGTGGCTGCAATATTCAAGCCCCAAACAATTTACTAAGATGATGYATCTCTATTTAAGTCGAAAAAAAGAATAACTCAATATCAACCTGGCAACTTGTAGGGGTGTGGTTAATCACACACATRTTAATGGGGAGCACTTGGCTTTTATATAGCAAAATGCCCAAGGATAATATTGCCTCATGATAATCAYATCCCATGCTGGGTTTTATTGCTTATAATTCTCACTTTCTTATTAGAAAAACCGTCTTCCATTGCATTTTTTTAAATATTATCAACCAGCATAGAGAGTAACTGAACCTTATCTCCTGTCCTCAAAGTAATTATTAGGAGAGTTCAATTGTTGGTTTAGAAATCAATTATTTAGAAAACTCTCTCGTTTTAGTGTTTCTCTAAAAGGGCTGGGTTTTATGTGTGCATGCTTTTTGCTTGCACAGCAGAGCCAACTCCCCGAATCCATCTGTCAAATTTGTGTGCTGTGCAAATACATTTACGGAAGTAAACAGGAATGTGTCTGAAAATGATTATTATGTCCAAACCCTAATAGCTTAAACTATACAAACAATTTTTTAAATGCTTTCTTGCTCTGGCATGTGTTAGGGAACAAGCTTTAGGTGCTTGCCCTAATTCACTGGYTTGTGTGGTATGATTTTGTCTTGAGGGAAATGAATCATTTAACATCATTCACAGTGGAGAAATGCAGGGGGACTGGGACTGTGACACCTCTGGATCTGGTGACAGGCTGGGTCCCAGACTTGGCTTTGACTGAGTGATGGAATTGTGCTGTTTTCCTACAGTTCAGAATCCTRCAGGAGGTAGAAATGAACACTGTTTCATCATTTGTTGTTCTTTTCCACTTTAAGGCACTTCTTACTTTTTAATATTGGCCCGGAAATACCTTTCCTAAACTTGATACAACTGACAGGTTCATAAATACATTTCTGATACAAGAGAAAAAAAATCATGGCAAGGATAATTTAGCAATGAAACAGGAGCCAAATAAAGGAGTCCCTAAAAGGTGAAATACTTCTGACCTGATATAAGGGAGAAAAAATAATAGCAAGGATAATTTAGCAGTGCAACAGGAGCCAAATAAAGGAAAGAGGAAGTTCTCAAGCCAGCTCTGATCTGGTTCCCTCCCAACCAGCCTCTTGCTGTGGTTCTGTGAAATGTTGATGAGGCACCACAAACTCACTCTAGAAAGGAACTCCCAGCTCTTTGTGCCATGGGACTTTGGCTGCTGACTCTGTCATCAGCATTTCACAGGAAAAAAACAAATAAGTTATAACTTATCCACCCCTAMAGCAGAGGAAGCTGACAAAGAATAAATAAATGAGGAGCAAAAGCTCCAGGGTTACAGTCCTGGGAGATGTTCTGTTTGAACTGCACTCACTTATCTGGGAGCTGAAAACTGAGAGAACTTGATAAAACTGTGGGGTTTTAGTATGTTTATAGTTTTTTTTCCTGTGTAAAAGAACCGGTTCAGTGCCTCGGGCAAATTCCAACTGGTATTTTGCAGAAGCCCTGCAGAAATTAGGTTTCACTGYGTGGATTGCTGGTTCAGTCTGCCCTTGCCAAGGGTTCCACCCGGCTGCAGCAGTGCCAGGCTGTGTCAGACAGATGGGAGCACACAGGGCTGGTACCTGCTCTGGAACCTTGCTGTGACAGGTTCTGGTTCTGCCAAAGCAGAAGCTGCAGAAACAGCTCRTTCTGCAGGTTGCAATATCAAAATYTTGYCTMTAAATCCAAAGGTAAGGTTTCTTTTTCCTCTGCTTGCACCACATCACCTGTTGCTTGCACAAAGTGTTACCACTCTCATTTACAAGTCACAAGGAGACAGAGAATAAAATAATAAATAAAACCTTTACCTGGTGATCTGTGTTTCAATGAGGGGCTGAGGCAAGAACCCATATCCAAACACCTGAAACAAACCCAAAACCCAAGATATGACCTTTTGGACCAGACTTGTTAAGAAAAAAATAACCAAGGTGGCATGTGTGGGTTTTTGTTTTTTTGTTGGTTTATTTTTTCCAAATTTGCTTCTTTGTCAGGCTTTTAATTACTCTAAAATAATTCTGTCAGTTCKGACTGCTGCTGGTGGTGCTGGTTCTGAGATTAACTCAGCCAGTCCAGAGCAGGGTGCAATATTAACTGAAGCAGAACTGCAYGAAGAAAAATCTGCTCTGCTTACGTTTAGCGCTTACTTGTGGCAAATGTTCTCAGCATCCTATTTTTATCACAGGGCAAGGGAACAGGGAACAACTTAAAAAGCACCAGAGCTGTGACAAGAATGGCATTTTCATTTTTCTAAAGAATTTGTAATTTCAAAACTGGTTTCATGCCCATCAGGAAGCAAATCCTATCACTTCAAAATTCTCCATGAAAGAAGATTCCAACCGTAACAAACCAAAATACTGTCTCAGGCCAGCTACTGACAGATTTTATTTTGACAAAAATCAAAATGCTTCATTTGGTTGCAACTTCACTTTAGTGTAGAATACAGAATAGAAACGAAGGCCTCAGTTGAAATGAAAAATAAAAATATTGTTAGAAAATATAAAAGCTGAGCAAATAAAAATGTGCTTCATCAGCCCATGCCTCTATTTTTCTCAAAATAAAAATTCAACAAAATTAACAATCTGTCAAACCATTCAGGCGCGAGAAAAGTGCACTTCCCAATAAAATTTAAGAAATATATTTTCAATAAACACTGAAAGAATACCTCAGGTGTTTTTGGATCAATCTGATACCTCACATTCTAGAAACCAGAGCTGAAATAGCCTTTCGGACACAGACTGCAGCTGCAGTACTGGGCTGCTCTCTGAGTGCCTTCCAAGAGGAAAAACAGATGATCAGAGCCAGCCTTGACAGCAGCCAAGAGAGTCACGACTTTAGCAARCACTTGCTACTGTGAAAGTCTTCTGAGTAACACCCTGCCATGAACCCCCTTAGGAAAACCTGTGATTTTGTTATTAAATGTGTAATTACCTGAATTCGGCTTCTGCTTGAATAATCTCTCGAGTACAGCATTGCTTCTTGCTCRAGCTGCTGGACCGGAACACAAAACAACCACCAGCCTTTTATTTGTCCTTCTGTCCCCTGAAATAGGATCCCTCTGTTCTTAGTGCGAGGGAAGATATTTGAAAARGAGTATATTGCCATTTAGCAGGTCAGATTTTAACAGTCTCCAGTGTAAATTGGGAAATGCTCCAATGAGCTCTGTGAGTTTACACAAGAAATCTGCTCGTAGCCTTGCATTCCTAATTAGTGCACAGGACCAGAATGGGGAGACTCTGAAAGGTTAATAACAGCCATTTATTTGTACAAGGATGCAGCACAACTGTATCCATATTTCACAAACTGCTGCAAGCAGATGTAAGTSAAGGAAGGTATTACAGGCAAAGAAAATTTACTCCTACACAGAAAAARCTGCTGGAATTTTGCAGCCATTTCTGGAGTGCCCTCTCAAGGAACAGCATTTATCAAGCTACTTATTATTCTTTACTTTCAACAGCCACACTGGAACTGTTTTTGTCTYAAGAAGTGTAATTTCTCATTGACCTTAGATTTGTGAAAATTAGGTAGAATTAGSTATAGTATGTCAAACTGGAACACCTGTTTAGTAACATAAACATATTTAAATATCAACCTTTCCCTCTGATTGGTTTTTGTGGGAGCAACTCCTGATTAGAAACAGAAATTTCAAACCATGACCTTCCATGGCAGGAGCTAACATATCATGCCATTAAGTCCTCATACTGAATTATCTCATTAACTAAAAAGGCAGTTTTATTTATTTTTTTTTAAATTTTAGTTTTGCAAATCACCATGACTTGCAGTGTATTAAAGAAACCTTGAAAGGAGACTTTTTGGTCTTCATTGTTGCACAAGGCACTATGGTCAACAAATCTCTTACAAAGGGAAATAAACCACACCAAAGGCATCCATCATCATGATAATCTGCTTTTCTCTTTTAGAGATACTTTCAATGAGCTGTGGTTTTGTT
>NW_026623767.1:242248-243683 GCF_030028575.1 Malurus melanocephalus | reverse complement strand
CAACTGTTCTAATTGTTGTATTTTCTAATAAATCCTTTTTTGGTGTTGAAGTTCAAACTTGGAGCAAGTGTAGAAGCAAATAAATTATATATTTTGGGATTTTTTTKGAACCATAATCTTGTCAGAGCAGATTATCAAATGATCAGAGCAGTAACAGAATGAATTGGGGTTTAAACGTTTATGAAAAAGCAGTTAGATTGTAGGATCACACTTTTTAATAGACTGAAGGCATTAAACAGACCTTGTATTAGGCTTTGAAATTAATGGGTCACTGTATAACATTCCAGTCTTCATAGATTGATAAGATTAATGCTTGCTTATATAGCAAATTCAATGGCTCATTTAATTTCATATGAATGTTTAAAGTTAAATTGCTTTTGGATTAAGTCTAAACTCATTATTAATTTTAATGTCTGAAAGAACTTCCATTTTTCTTTCATTTTATTTAATCAAGTGCATCATCATTAAGTAAAGGCTATGAACTTCGATAGTGGAGAAATAAGGAAGTTTATTAATTTAGTTTTTAAAAGATCTATTTGWGAAAGTTTAATTCAGTGGCCATTTTGGGTTCAATAAGAAGTTAGGAAAAATAGTGACTGCAGCCTATTCAGTTTTTAGAGGGAGAGAGTGCTTTTGGGCAATGTGTTTGCAGCACATGGATCCCTCTGAGAATTTCAAAGGTGAATTTGGTATTCACGTCTCTTTTGTGCTTTGAAAGACTGATCCCCCTTCATTGTAGCTCAGCAAGACTTTTGCCCACAGTGCCCATGAATTAATTGATTCCAGTGAATATCCCCAGTATAAACCAAGGAAGACCCTGGCTCTCCATTTCCCACTGATGTTCGGGCTGAGAAAGGACTTTTCCYAAATTCTGTACTGAAGTTCAAAAGTCTGAGTGCCAAGGAAAACCTACAGCACTTTCAGATGTAGGAGAAACATCTTTCAGATGTAGGGAGAGGACAGGGTAACTCAGGGATTTAGAGGAGCCCACAGGGGTTTGTGCTGCCATCCTGAGCAGAGAGACTCTGCTCCCTCTCACAGGCACCTGCACGGCACAATTAGTCACTCTGCACTAATTACACAAATTAGAGAACAAATATCTCTTTAAAAACACTCACACATCCTCTTATTATGTAAAACCTAATGCATTTGATGAGGAGCATGGCTGAGGGACCACAAAACCCCTCTCTGGGATTTACCTGGGACTATCAGAGTTTGAGAATGTTGGCTAATGAATTATTCAAAATGAATAATTAGCTGGGGAGAGTCCTTCACCTGTCTGACACAACTTCATTTTCCCCAGATAAGGTTTCTCAGCAGAGTCAGACACTGGCAAACAACTTTGTTTTCCCTTTTTAATGTGTGTGAAAATGTGCACTGTAGACAATGAAAGAGAAATATTTCCTTGTAGAATAATGATGATGATGATGATGAT
>NW_026623767.1:223783-240933 GCF_030028575.1 Malurus melanocephalus | reverse complement strand
CAGGATGGGAAAGGAATTTCAGCTCTGGAATAATGAAAACAGTAATGGAACATGGCATCGGCAGCGACATGGAGGCTGCAGGAGCAGAAACAGATCAAAGCAGTGGGGAGCAGTCCTTTGTACTATGAATACCTCCCGTATTTTGAAAGCGGGGAAGAGCTGTAAAAGCRAACTGTGCTGCTCTCCCTCGGGCCTGCTCCATTAGAGACACTTGATCAGCATGGGCAGCTCCTGCAGCAGGACAGCCCACCACGGGGTGCASAGCCTAACAGGCACTATCTAAAGAGCTAACATGACAGATACAAGGCCAGGCAAGTGTTCAATTTGGGCTATCATGAAAGGAAAGCGAAAGAGGAGCAGAATCTTCAGTGACAGCTCAGTGAGGAGCTGGCTCTGCTGTGTCTGAGCGGAGCCCTGGGCCAGGACAGCTCTGTGCTGCTCAGTCCTCACCAGCAGCACGCTGGGCAAACACACACCTTCCCAAGGTTTTTGTCGTGTTTTTGCTTCCTTTCCTCCKTATTCTTGATGGATAACTCCTAAGGCATTTGCCTTTTATTTCTAGACAGACCAAAAAGAATCTTCATCGTCCTTTCTGCCTCACTGCCCTTTCTGGAAACYCTGAAGGGTGACACCAGGCAGGACCCAGCCTCACCTGCTTGTAACTGAGCAAATTGTGTCTTTTCTTYCACAGGGTTGGACTGGAGATCTTTCTGACCATGCAGAAAGGAGTTTTCTTGCTGAGTAATTTGCAAAAACGGATTAAGAGAGAACTTGAATGTCTGGAAATGTTATAGAGCAAAAGAGCTGTGTCAGCTGGTTTGTTTTACTCTGACAGTCCTCATTTCCCTTATTCTCTTTCCAGACTTTCTGTATTCCCCCTCTGGAGCCTGAACTGTCTCTCCCATAACTCATCAGGGCTGCAGGGGAAGGGGGTTTGATCGTGGTTGTATCCATCAGCACAAATAATAATTTTGAAAGGACTACTGAGCAAAACATTTGCCAAAGAAGACAGTGGGTATTGTAACAGCAATTCACTGCCTGCTTGACACAGATTGACTATAAATGTATCCTGAGATTATAACTGAAAGAATTGGTTTAATATATATCCAACAAATTAAGCTTCTCTTGGAAAATATCAGTGAAATGCTTATTTTTGCTTCTTATTAAACATTTGAAATTTCTTATTAAAAGCCTTGAACTGGTTTTATCAAAACTGTATATTTATTTAAGCATTAAAATTTAATTTAAAATATTCTGTATTTTTATTCRCATTATTTCATGATCTGTCAGTAGCAAAAAATGTGAAGCTTTATCCCACATAAGGATATAAAAAACAGCTTCTTCTCTATTGTACTGATAAAAAAATCAGCAAAGGGTCTGATGATGCTTTTGTTCTCAGCAAATTCCCCCATACGCTGTCATTTCTTTAACCAAACTATCAYGCTGGAATAATAAAAAATAAAAAGACAATTTTAAACCTAAACTTTTGAGTTTGAAATGCACATTACTTTTTGAAGCAGCTATTTAGAATTTTCCTTTTGTAGGAAAGATATTTGTTCCATTTCTGAACAAAATTGAACTTCAAGATGTCCACATTTCCCAAATAGAAATTCTATATTCTGTTCAGCTCTGTTTAAAAATTCAGCGTGTTACGTGGTGCTCTCATTGCTCAGAATAGTGCTATTTAGGATTGTGCTATTTGTGGAATATTTGACAATTATTAACAAAATATCATTTCAGCCTAGCTTATAACTTCAGTTCAAATTCTACTTGATAGTGTTTATGTGCAGGCTGAAGAGCTTTTCATGTGTTACAATGACATCTTCAGATGTCTTGCGCTATCTCACAGTTTTCAAATGAGGCAGCTCAAACGGGACTCTTTTTAGTGGCAATTTCATGAAAATCATCTAAAGAAAAAGATTATTTAGAAGCAAATGGAAGGGGGGGAGAGCACGAGAAGTAAATGAGGCAATGCATTTCCAGCTAGGTTAAATGTCAGATTAAAATTCAAAGCAGCAATAACAGTAGGCAACTGTTGTCAGGTTGGAGAGACTSAGGAGTGATGGATCTGATCCTGCAGGTGCTGTAGGAGCTGCTGTATTTTGGCATTTCAAAGGCTGGATGGGGCAGATTCTCTGGGGAGATTAAAAGCCCTTTCAGATGTCAAATGGGGGATGACAATTGGTATCCTCTGGAAATCTGCATTGTGTTGTGTTACTCACTTCAGAACCACAGAACCACAGGTTGGGTTGGGTTGGAAGGGACATCAGAACCACAGAATCACAGATTTGTTTGGGTTGGAAGGGACATCAGAGCCACAGAATCACAGATTTGTTTGGGTTGGAAGGGAACTAAAGCTCATCTCATTCCACCCCTGCCATGGGCAGGGACACCTTCCCCAGGACAAATATATATGCAACACAAAACATGCACCCACAGACACATTTTACATTTTATATTACTTATATGGCCTTCCCTTAGTGTTCAAAGATGGTCCTATCCTCACACCACCAAAAACCCCTGTATTTTTTTTTAACCAAGTGATTCAGTGGTGCAAAATCCCCTGTGCAAACCAACTGCAGGCTGTGCATTTGTCAGAGCTGTGCCCTCACCTGTGCCCAGGCAGGCTCAGAGGCACCCCCCATGCACACAGGACTTGCTGGAGATGATCATCATTCCCTGCTCACCTTTTCCTTTTGGCAGGCAGAGATTTTGGTAGTGGAGGCCCATCCCCTGAGCAGCAGCACATGAAAACACCAGATAACAAATTGCCAGATTGCTGGTGGAACGGTATACACTCCACGTGTGCCTCCCTCCCTGTGGTGCTTTGACTTTTAGGAACAAACACACACATTTCCCTGGTGGTCTTTAGCAAAACACACCAAGAATATAAATATATATTTTCCCTTTTCTTTCCCCTTTCTTTGTGAATTATGGAGTAGTAAGCACATTTTTAAACACAGCTCTGCAGASAGTGAGATACAGTTCCACTCTGTGCGAGACAAATTGAGGCTCATTTATGAAAGTACATCTAAAAATGCCAAGGGAGTAGAGTTATCAAAGAGATGACATCAGGTTGTCACTCATTCCTTGTACACGCACCTGTGATTGAGAAAAGTGTTTTCTTTAATATAACTTGATATTTGAGGAGAACATGACAAAATGAAGTCCCATCCCTTCATCATTTACATTGTGCCTTAGGGGTACAGAGCTGATCTAAGGCATTTTGATTTGTGCCTATTAGTGGAGCTGTACCTACAGATGATCAAAAGGCTCATTCTGATTCCCATAAAATAGTCAATATCACAATTAGGGAAACATATTAGGTGTAATTAAATTACTGCTATAAATGACATAGACCTGAGATATTTTATGATMAATCTCACTTGATAGACCTGCCTTTTTAAAGAATTCATCCCATCCATCCTCCTTCTAAGGACAGATCCTAAACTACAGGACGTGAAAAATGGTGCACATAAAAAAGAGCCTTAGAACCAACTCAGGAACCTCTTGTGCTTTCCCATTTGGCACTGGGCAAGCTGTACCATGAAAGGACAGGCATGAGGAAAGCACCTTTTGTCTTTATTTCAACCATAAATATCCTCTGCAAACCAAGATGTGGCAGAGATGAGCAGAGAGGGAGCACAGATCAGTCCGTGCCACTGGAATCCAGCTCAGTGACAATTTAAGAGAGTCAGGGGGGTTTGCATGCAAGGAAAGAGTTTGGGGTGGCACAGAGGCAAGGAAAGAAAGAACCCTGCAAGAAGTTTATTGCTCATATTCAACATGCCAAAGAGAAGCAATCAGAGAGATCCAGCTGACCACRTGCAATGGACTCAGGTCAGAAGTGCCCAAAAGCTGCTCAGTGAGCCAGGAACAGCAAACCCSGTTGGAATGTCCTGAGTGTGCCTGTTTGCAATGATTAGGGTTGCACAGAAWAGGCAAAGAGCTTGCAGATATGCTAAGGGGGAAAAAAAGGTGAGATTTACACGTGGTTTCGGTTTCTTTCRGAAGCTAAGATGTGGAAATTATTTCCACACTGAGAAAAATCCTACTTAACCAGTGACATGAGGGCATGAGAGCAAACATGAGAACTGCAATTATGTTTGACCTGTGCTCTGCCTGCTSTACTCCCTGGGTGCTGCCAGCCCTACATCTATGGGCTGGGTCTAAGAGGCTTCCAGTGATAGAAAAACCTAAAATTGTTCTAAATCCCATTACTGAAGGAGCTCTTGCTACCCTCACACTTGATGGGCAGATCACTGTAAATACACACTGTAGAATCTTTCCTCCCCAGGACCTTTCCCCTTCCCAAAGCCTATGGAATGTGACTGGAGGCAGGTTGCAATGCTCTGAGCCAGCTGCCTGCCATGCTGGGAAGCTTCACTTCCAATACTGTTCTCTTTCAGCAGTCAGGATCCTTCTGTCAGCTCTCATGTCATTTTTAGACTGCAGCTTTTCTATCCTAGGCATAAAAATATTTTTTTTTTGTTCCTGTAGCAGAAGAGAAGTGATGGAAAGCAACTGGGCACGTGACCCCTTAAGAGCTGTCCATACACGAAACTGCACTGGCCAGTTCAGAATCAGAGAATACTTGAGAGACTGGAAAGAAATCACTTCATACACAGATCAGATTGTGAAAAATCACCCCAGACAAGGCCAGAGCCAGCCTGGAGTGCCTTGGTGGAACAGAACAGTCTGCAGCATGGCCAGGCCTTGAATACCCACGTGAAACGAGCTCCTCACCCAGGAGCAGCCAAGCGAGGGGTTTGGTGAACTCCTAATTGTGATTTGACTCCAGTGAAAGGGCTCATCTGATCAGCATTAGACATCTGCTCCATTTCCTGAACGGATGGAGCCCTGCAGAGCTGAACATCCAGGAGTGACAAATGCTGGCTCAGGTGTGGGATGATGCCACTGTGAGACAGATGTTCCTGAGCCCCGCGTGCATCAAAGTCACCSGCACCCAAAGAGGGTTGAGTTTCACCCTGCTCCTCTGTTTATCCATCCTGCTGCATTTTGTCTTTTCCTTTCCTTCATTTTTGCATTCCACTGTCTCACTTCAGTACAAACTGTATGAGACAGAGGCTCCTGGGGGAGCAGCTGGAGATTTGAAATTCACATCACTGCTCCCCTTAAACCTGTCAGATGATCAGATAGCCGAGGAAGTGCTAATAGCTTATGCTCTGGTGAAATATGTTTTTCTGTACATGATTACCTTTGTATTTTGTTCCCCTTATCCCTGATTGTCAGCATTTTAATTAAAAGTAGAGGTGTGAGAACATGGGAAAACCTGTCTGCAGAACAAGGCTGACTTTGATTTGAGTTAGTGTACCAAGTTTGTAAATGTGGAACCCAATTTTCTGCTGCTGTCATCTGTCTGGAGCGATACCACAGCGCTCTGTGCTGAGAAATTCCTGAGGCTCCTGAATATCCTCAGTGGGGCACAGGGGGTGCAGGCAGCTGAGATGAGACTGATGAGACTTTCTAAAGGTGCTTTGAGCTGCTGTGGCTTCTCTGGCTAAAGTTTGTGTCCCTGCCACAGCACTGGGAGCATTTGGACCATTTGGTGTCCTGGAGCTGGGCATCAACTGAGGGCTGGAGCTCCTCAGCATCTCCACAGCTCCAGGGCTCACAGGCTCTGTCTCTTCAGATTTAGGGCTGGATTTGGGAGATTTATATCCACAAATTTTGTCTTCAAGGGAATRCTGACCTTGTAGACAGCACGATAGGTCATGTGCCAGATTTCTCAGCTGCTGCAGTTCACAAACTCCCGAATTTTGGGGCAGTTAACCCACGGGTGGGTAAGGAACACATTTGGGTGGGTTCAGTCACCTCTGCCATGGGGGGCACCGAGGGCAGGGGCAGACAGGAGCTGTCCAGTGAGCCCAGGCTGAGGGACAGCCAGGCTGGCACACCCTGCCCTCCTGTGCCCCGACAGCGCTGCTGGAAAGGTGGGGAACCACAACCAAGGGCAGAAATAAAGTGACCTCTCCATATTTGCTGGTTTATTGTGAGCTTGGGTGGCACTTTACATAAAAATCCCAGTAACCCAGTTCAGGGCTGGCCTGCTCAGAGCTGTGCCTGAGCACATCATGATCCACAATTAGATCCCTTCCATATGTCCTGGGCAGCCCAACTGGCAGAAACCACAGTTCTGTACTGGATTCAGCTTTGTGTAACTCACCCTCTTCTGAAGATTAAAATATTCCTACTGAGTTAAAGAAAGGTTTTTTTTTTTTTTTTTTTTAAGTAGCCAATCTCTAGTGAGGACTGTAAAATATAAATTGCGGAAGAAAGAGAAATCCTTATGTTTTTCCTTGTTGTACAGTACTTGGGATTTTTAATTTATTTTTCTCAGGATTTTTATGAGCAAAAAAATACCTYTTTGATTCTAAAACAAAAAATTAGCACTTCCTCACAAGGAGAAAATGTACTATTTTATCATAAATYACTGTGAAGATTACATTTTGGTGGGATTTTTTTAGGGGGAAACATGCTGTGAAGCAATGTGCACAATATCTGATTGTTGAGGTGACACAATCGCTTGACAGAAAAAAAAGAATTACAAGATGAAAAGAAGTAAACCAATATGATAAAGATGAAGGATGATGCAGCAAAAATACCACGAGGAAAGAAGTGAGCATGRAATAATAGCATTAGGACAYGGGAAAATACGATGTGATGGAAAARAATTWGCCTGAYATGGCTCCTGATGCTGCTGCACAGGGAGGAGGGTTATGATGATGCATTGCAGAGACAAAAAGCAATGTTGGATTGCTCAGAATAGGGCACACAAATGGACAGAGCAGGAAAATGCTGCCATGTGCTGGGAGGAAGACAAAGTGCTTTGATATTTGTGTTTTAATGATCTCATTCTCATTCCATAGAGCTCGAGTCAGTAGCAGTGTTCGTGTGGACAGCTGTTAATGGAAACATCCATTGGATARAAACAACCCCAGGGTGTCCTCAGGGACAGAGGGAGGCAGCAGAAATTCCCTGAAAGTGCTGAATCTCTGCTCCCAGTGCTGAGAGGGTGGGATTGATGCCTGCCAGGGATTTGGGATCAGGGGAATGGCCACACTCCATCCCCACACTGTGCTTCATTCTTCATTTCCCTGCCAGGCTCCACTGCTGGGCCCTAGGAACACACCAGCATCTCTGCTGTGATAGATATTGCCATATTTCAACCAAAGTTTAAACAAAGCTCTGTTTCAGATTGTCTCCATGACTTTGAGGATGCTGTGCTCTCTTCCTGTGCCACCAAAGTAGGTTGCTGATATTCTTGGTTCATCTTTGCTCGCAGAGGTAAAATTAGAGGCCTCGAGATTCCTGCTGGTAGAACAAGCTCTCAATTTCTCACTGTCGAAATTCAATCTGATTTCTATCTTTTTCACTAAAAAGCTGTCAACAGAAAATAAGCAATTCCCATCAAAGAGCTATATTARTTTCTGAGGTGTATACATTTGGCTGGTGGATGAAGAGAGCCTCAAAGCAATTTAAATTTGTTTYTTTATTATTTTCATTTGCATATCCTAGCAAACTAAGCAAAAATATCAATGCAGGACATAACTATAACCCTTTCAAAAGCAAGGAATCAAAAAGAGAGAGGCTGATTCGCTGTTAGATCACTAATAACTTCTTTTCTTACCGTGGCCCTGGGTCTGCTTTTCTTCTCCTCATGCTCCCTGGTTATCCTTTATCTGCTGTGGGGATAGCAGGAAGGCAGCACATATTTAAAATTAAAATAAAATACAAAATTAAAATGAAAAACAATTAAAATCAAAACCAGATTTGCAGTATACAATAATAAAGAGAGCTCTCAGGAGCCAAAGGGACTGTCTTGCCATGCCAACAACTTAACTCTGCTTTTCATATGTGGCATGGCAGCTTTCAAATACAGACTCTATAAATTAGATTTCAGGCACATTTTTGTGTTTTTAAGTCACATTTTGAAACCTGATTTACGTTTTATTTATAAAGAAATGGTGAAAATGTGTAMGATTTCCAACTTTTTAAAATATGAAAAGAATGGTGGATTTTTTTCTGCATTACTTAATTTCTTAAGAGAATCTTAAAAGTGGGWGATTTTTAGTTTGGTGTTAAACCCACCCTGTGAAGTCCTCTTCAGCTTTCTCAGATCTCTGAGGATAACACCTGAGCTGTACATGTCTCCTTCTTTTTTGACAGATATTAAAGAAAAAATTGTTCAGATTAGAGTTCTGTGGATGTTTACGATTTTCTATTTCTTTGTTACACAAATTTATTCACATTTTGTTTTACTGTGGCAGCTGAGGCTTTGCTCCAGCTCCCCTTCTGATAGATTTACCATGGGGTTGGGAGGGTGTTTATAGGGACAGAGAGCCCGGGGAGAGCCCAGCCTGTCCCTGAAACCCCAAGGCACCAAGAAACCCAGCCCTGATCTTCAAGAGCAGCCTTTTTATTGTTTGCTCACAATCTCTGTTCTTGTTCCTTTTTTGCTGTYCTTGGATTCTTCAGAAGAACTTCAGTCCCATTTCTTCCTTCCATAACTTTAACTGCTCAAAATTATTGAGATAGCCTAATTAACTTCAATTCCATTGCTTTTGTTTGCAATACAAAAGATGAATGAAAGAGAATGGTGGTGCTCCAGCTAAATATGAAAATACAGCTGCAGTAGGGAGAGTGAAATCCTAAAGGAAACCTGCAACAAGAATTCCAACAGCATTTCCCTGAGTTAGTCCTGGATCCCATCGACAAAGAGCAGACTGGAAAAGAAACAGCTCTAAGAGCAAGTGAACAAATAAATGAAATAAATGAAAAAAATGAATAAAATAAATGAAATAAATGAAAAAAATGAAAAAAAAAGAAAAATAGAAAGGAAAGGAAAGGTGATACTTGATGAGAAGAGGACAAAAAGCAAGCACATGGCAAATTTGGGGTTTGCTCTCCACAGCCTCCTTAATGGGAGTTGCTGAGATGCTTTAGAGCATTGTCTGGGGGTAAACATGGAAGGGAACAGAGAGCAGGCAAAGATCAGAGTATTAAACTCAGGATTAAACTCAGGATTAAACTCAGGATTAAACTCAGCCTTCTGCCATGGGCTGCACTGGCTGCTTGCAATGCGCTGGGGGTATTTACTGTGCAGCATTTAATGGCACTTAAAATCCTGCTCTCTCCCATGGTGTGGTGAGGAAGTGCCCAGTGGATAATGGAAAACCTGTAGGAGAAGGAGATTTATCCACAGCTGCTAATGGCTTTCCTTTRCTCTCCCCGAGATCCTTTATTCATCCAAATATATTGCTTTCTACCTGAAAAATATTTATCAGAAYGGAAAGACACACTAGGAAGCTTCTTCCCAGGAGGGATTAAATGACCACAAATCTCACAACTTTCAGGAAAAAAATGTAAAACTCTGTAATTTGTCCCAGCCTTTTTTTTTTTCCTTTTAGTAAGTAAATCAACAAGAAATGAAGAGCTGAGAAAGGAAACAGAAATCTTTGACATTTATCTCACAAATGTTTAAGGCATTTCCTGATCTAACAGGTTATAACTGCAGAGACAAATAAGCTGAAGTGCTACATACAGAAAAGTTTAAGTAAATKGAGAGATTTCAGTGAATTCTACTGCTTTTCAAGAGAACAGGTTTTGTGTTAAGATTCAGGACAAGAATGAGATGTGAAATTGGGTCTGTGCTCTGTCCCAGAAYGAGTGTGTGGCTTCAAGAGAGTCCCTTTGAAGGAGATTTCAAAGCTGCTTACACACCTAAAGAAACCAATCGAGGTGTGAGTCCTTCAGGGAGGAGATGGGCATTTCATGCATTTGAAAATCCCACCTGGCACCACAGCAGCCATTTGACTCTCTAAGTCCCCAATGGTCCATAAAAAATTGGGTTCTTAATCCCTCTTCACCTCAGCAGCAGAACAGGAACAGCAGCATTTTCTTTCCTGTCCAGTCTATTTAATTTGCAACTTAAATCACCCGAAATCAGCTTAAAGCAGGGGTTCTCCTGTAACTACAGCTGTGTCTGCAGCCTTCTCCATAACCAGCAGTGAATAATCCCCAGGGCTGGAGACAGAATATCCCAAAATCCCAGGGCTGCCAAACAAAACTGGGGTCTGGTGAGAAGGGAGGGATGTGGCAGGAGAAGCAGCTCCAGTCTGTGCTCTGCTTTGGCTCCTTCAGCAGAAAGCTGAAGGGTCGAGAAGGATGAGGGTGTGTCAAGGTGGAGTGCTGGAAGGGCAGAACAATCACTTCTTTTTTAAAGCCTCAGAAGAAATTCTGTTTTGCACTGAAATCCAAGTTTACTGCAGAAAACCTTGCAGAAATCCATGCAAAAATGAAAATAAAAGGCAACAACTGTCCTGCTAACACATGGCTCTCTTTGTACCTGAGAATTGTGTATAGCCTGGGAGAAGGGAGGGCAGAGCAGCCCTCCAGGCAGGAGGATGACCCAGGATGGGATGGACTGACTGATGGCAGTGGTGGCAGGGCACAAAATGTCCTCTTGTCACCAGCCTTCCCCTCCCACACAGCCCAGCACAGGAATTCCCACCCACAGGACCCTGAGCAGGGTCTGAGCTGTGAGCAAACCTGAGCCCAGGAGAAAAAATAACCACAGAAARCCCTGAAAATGATAGGCCTGAAAATGCAGAGAAAAGGGTATAGAAAACAAGAAAAAAAACCCCACCAAACTTAAATTGGGAACAAAAACTCAGAAAAGAAAGGGAAAGAAGGCTCTAAATCTTACAAAGCCTTGGCAGTTGGGATTGTTGAACAGCTGCGCTTATAAATACCCAGCTCAGTTCTAGACATCTGAAAAGCGAGATTTTCCTTCGCCCAGGACACAAAGCACCACACTGATATTGTTTTCTGTAATATTTTTGCACTCAATTGCTGCAGCTGATCTCAACCCTTTATAGTGCTGGTGGTAAGAATCCAATCTCACAGCTGGATGTCCCACATGCTGGGACTGCCATCCTCCCATTCCACTGTCCAGCAGCCAAAGCTCCACAGCAAGTTCCTTTACTTTTGAATTTAGGGAGYTGTCTGCTTCCTCCAAGCCTCCAGAGCTGGGTTCAGAAAGAGTTTTTTGTGGTAGCCTCATGGGTTTGATGAATATTCCAACAAGCCAGTGCTTCTATTCTCACAGTACCAAGTGAGGCTGAGGCACACTGAAATTCCTGCAGAATTTACAGACAGAACCACAGCCCAGGGAGTTTCTGTGCCATGAGGAGGGTGAATGTTCCTGAGCCCTGAGCTGCTATAAACAGAGCCAGTTGTGGTCTCCAAGCCTCTGAGCTGTGTTATTCTGGGATTCCCAAGCCAAGGCRGGCTCGTGTGTGGGATCAGGGACCTGAGGCTCTGAGCTGTTGGTTCCTGACTGCGCTGACAGATCCTAATCAGCCTCCTCAAGGTCAGCAAGGACCTGTGGCAGCAATCCCTCCCACAACTCAAGCTTTTCCCCCTTGGGGAGCTGTAAAAATACAAACAGATATAAAAGATACTTCCATTTCATGCAAGTGTTCTTCCATTTTCTTTGTTATCCCTCAATTCTTTCTGATATACTACTATAAGTTACAATTAATRGGAAATTTGTGCTATCATTTTACAGAGTTTCAGCTGCCTGGATCTCTGCATTAAATTCCATCGCCCCAGACACTGTCATGTCTCTTGTCATCCTACTTTCAGCTATTTGAAAACAAAGRAACAAACAAAAACATCCTTATTTTTGCAGATTGTTAAAAAAAAAAAGCATTTGCGGAAATAAAATAAAAACTGCAGCCAGTTATTCTGGTTAGTTTAGAAACAGCAGAGTTGGCCACAATCAGAAAGCAAACAAGGCAGAGCTCTGCAGGACAAAAGCCAAATGAAGAAAGAGTGATGTGTTAAATGAAGAGATGTCACTCAATGCACACTATGCTAACTATTTAAAAGAGTTAATAGACTTTCTCAGAAAACTTCAGAAAGAATTGATTGGAGATGTATGTATTTAGGAGATGAAATTGATTAAATTTAGTTTGATTAATTCWCTCCCTTAATTCTTAAATCCCTTAATTCTTTACTAATTGATGATTATTTTTCAGACTGTCTGGAAATATACGTAGCCTGAAGAAGGGAAAACAATTTTWAAAAGCCGCAGCTGCTGGTATTAAACAGGACACAAATGAAACAGAGCTCACTTTCACAGCCCAGAGCACAGATTTACACTTAGTGTTGCAAAGTAAAAAGAAATTTCAAACAAGTTGGATTCAGAAAACAGAACAGTTCCAAACCTTCTCAGGGTCTGGGATTTTAAAGCTTTTTCAGCAGCACCCACCATCAGAGGCTGCTAGCATCTTGAAAGGACTGAAAATGGCATTTTTCCTGAAACTAGTACTGGAAAATCTTATACAGAATTTATTGGAGAGGCATGGATCCCTCAAAGAAGCTTCCATATCCGATTCCAGGTGAGCTCTGTGAGCAATACACTTCTTAGTGCAATATTAGCAATAATCCACTGATGTAGAAGAATTCGTAAACCACAGATGGGCAATGGACTGCAACACTTTTTAGGAATCATTACTTTTATSACCAGTGTTCATATTTAGGGATATCACTTCCAAAATAAGAATTTTGATAGTAATTTGAGCTAGGATAGAGAAAAGTTGGTTTGTGACTAAGAAATGGATATTTTTGGGAAGCAAAGCATGGCTTGGTTTTAATCAGGCTGTTCCATATGCCCCTTTCTTAAGAAAAATAAGATACTACATTAGGAAGCTGAAAAATGAGTGTGAAAATGATGGAAAAAAAATTCATTGTGTAGAAAATGTAGATGTACAAAAGTGTCCTGCTCCAAGGACACACCACTGGTGATCTTCCAGGGATTTGCTCCAGGTCTGACTGAATTCACTGTATTTATTGACACATTGGTGCAAAGGAAGAGAAAGAACACTGCATATTTGGGTGATGGAAGTACTTTGGACAACAGAATTCATAATAATTTTGACCTTACTAAATTGGAGGGACAGCCTGAAGTCAATAAGATGAAATTCAGTAAAGACAAGTACAAAGTATTCTACTGAAGGCAAAATAAACTCATAATTACAAAACTGGGGATTAAGTGGCTGAGGYTGGAACATGTCACAAACTGTTTCTGGCTGACCAAAGTAACACTTTGGGTTAAAAAAAAGGAAGGAAAATCTAAATCAGAGACATAATTAAGAGACACTCCTTCAGAACACCAGTGAGATAATTATTGCACTTTATTGGCTGTAGGAATCCTCATCTAGAAGAGCTGGTCTTCACACCAGGAGACATGGAGCCAAATTAAAAAGACTCCTGAGGATAGCAACAAAAATTACCAGGATCTCAGAAAATATTGCTTATCTTAAAAGGTTAAAATAATTGGATTTGTTTGAACCATAGAAGATGGAGTGGGATGTGACAAATGTCTTCAAAAGTCAGGTTATTATAAAGGAGATGGTGGTCAGTTGCTCTCTATCAAAACTGAGCCTTAGACAAGAAGAAATAGGTTTAATTTTCATCACAGCAAATTTAAATTGGACACTGGGAGAACTATGGTAACTGTTAGGAGCAGGGAAGAATTACCTGAGAGTCCAGAAAATCCTCTTCATGGAAATACTTTAGGAAAAAAATAAGGTTGTAATCTTCAGCAGTACTCTAGATTTACRAGCTTTTTCATTAGACTGGAGATAGAATAAGACATATTAAATTACTTTTGTCTCTGAATTCCTACAGCTCTTTTACAGAGGAGAATTCTGTCATATTTTAAAACACTGGAAGGAATCCCACCGATGCTGACAGGATCAACATCACTGTATTACTTAGCTACAGGTCTGGCCCCTTTACTCAATCTATACACTATTTTAATAGCCTTTTGGAAAAAAGATTCCAAATTCCTCTCCCGGACTTTATTATGACAAATCATTGGCATTAGCACTAATATAAAACTGGTGTAAGTAAAAAAAAAACAAAAAAAAAACCCTGAGAACCATTCCATTGGAACAAACAGTACAAACACTCATTCAAAATCCACAATCCTCCCGATCTTATCTTCAAACACAAATGTGTGAACATTCAGAAATGGTGCTGCTGATCCCAAATGCATCATCCAATTCTCCACCAGCAGAACAGGAGACATTTCTTAATCAGGACAAATGAAAAGGCTGCAACTTGTGAATAACAAGCTTAGGAAAGGTTGGCACATGTCTGTCTTCCCTCTTCTTGACCGCCTTGCAGCTGTATCTGCTGCCTCATTAATTCCACTGATTCTGTTGTACTGAGGGACAAATTCAGTCAATAAGGTCAATAAGGTCAATATCTCTGTGTGACAAAGACACAAACCAGATTTCCATCTCCATTGTCACTGATGACAATATTTCCCATGACTTCAAAAAATTTCACTGACAATCTTCTACATCAGCAGCTCCAGCCCTAAAATTTGCATTTTTGACCATGCCTTGATCTAAATGTATTGTACTGTTTGCCTGGGTAAAGTAAAATATCCCTTCTAGCAACACTTCTGTCAAGAATACTCTGAGTTCATTTTAGATTATTTAGAGAGCTTGTGAGTATCCCAAATGACAAAACACAAATCGCTCCCTTTCTGGGGCTGAGGTGCTCCACACTGACCTGTCACACCAATTCYTTTCTTTCCTTCTTCTCAAACACTGACTGAAAAGGTTTTTCATCTGTATATGTTGCATAAAGGAAGGAAATGAAGAGGATGATYCTGAAAAGGTTTCTATATTTGTCCAGCACGACACAGATTTGCTCTCTGAAGGTTGCAGATTATTGATAAATATAAGCAAAGGAATAAAATGTTGKGATGCTAATTGTTTGTGAAGTCTATCATGAACAGCACAGCTGAACAAAAGATGGATGTTACCAATTCTGGTTTCCAATATTGGAAAAGACATTAAATGCAAACAATACAAAGAGAAGCCAAAACAACTTCACTACAAATTGGAGACTATATTTTCCAGTTATCTAGATCCAGATGCTCTCAGATAGATTGACAGAAACACCCACTGTTTTCAGAAGGAAAATAAACCAAACTCTTTCTGAATTTGACAGCCATTAATATTGACTTGCAGTGTTACTATTTGAGAAAAAAAGCCAAAAAAACAAAAACTTGTTTTATAATCTTTGTGACCTTTCCTTACTAACATTAGTATTCTTGATAAAGTCTAAATATTAAGTGCTACACATAAATACTGTGACATTCCTTTACTGATAGACAGTTTCCCAACTGAGCATCCAGAGGTGAACAGGCTGGTACATGTTTTATGCATAAGATTATATCCAGAAAATTTAAGAAGTCCACAGGATATGTGAAAGRGAGAATCAAGACTAAATGTTGTATTGTCTTGGCTTTCTTTCTTCCTTCACAAAAGCTCAGAACCTGGCATTAAGAATGACTTATTTCCTGCAGATCCATGAAATATGAAACATTAATATTTGAAAAACCTTCTTTAAAATAATAGAAAAAGAAAAGTAACACCACTGTGGCAGCTGAGGTGCAAGGGGAGGTAAGGGGACGGGTGTGGTGACAACTGCACATTCTTTGTAATGACTTCAGAAAAAAAAAACAAATTGGGGGGGGAATTGGACAAAATGAGGAGGCCATCTAAGAGCTCTGAGCTGCCATAGATAACTGCTATCACATCTTTAAATAATCTCACTAGTCAGGTCACAGCAGCAGCAGGAGGAGGGGGCTGTGTCCCATCCTGGCAGGGCTGGCTCACCCACACCACAGGGACAAAACATCCCATGGATGGTGGTGTGTGATTGTCAGGGAAGAAAASTTCAGCTGCTGACATGAGAACAGTCACAAAACCTGTGGTAGCTGTTTTTATGGATTTAAACAGATCCAGCATCCCATCCCAATGCGGAGCTGAAGCAGCACGGAGAAAGTTCACCAACAGGGCACAGGAAAGCATKGAATTAGGACAGAAAATATGCCAGAACTCCAAGTGAAAAAGCAAATTCATCAACGGAATGCAAAAGAAGACCTATTGATACTGTAGGGGGGAATATGATAATGGGAAGTGCCCTGCGTGGGAGGTCACCAGCAATAATTGTAGAGAGAGAAAACATCGTGGCAAAGGCTGCGGGTGAAAAAAAACAAAATACAAAGACATCATATCAAGGAAGCAGGCAGTGACTCAGGGGGTGAGATTTTGCATGTCCAACATAAAGACAGCACAAAAATAAATAAATGGTTTATAAAGCTCGGGCTGGCATAAGATTCAAGGGCAGGCACAGAAACAGTCAGGAAACTGAATGCCAATGAGGAAGGAGAGCATCAGAGACTCTGCTGGCCTGGAAAGTCTCACTTACCCTTAAAGAACGGAAAAAACAACCAAGGCAAAATGGCACTGACCTGAACCAAATTAAAATTCGACTGGTGCACGGATTTAATGCACAGGATAAGGTAAATTATAATCACAATACAAAAGTGTAGTACATAGACCAAGGTATGGACTGTAAAAATATATGAGACACAGCTCCCTGCTGAAACAAGCGAACTTAGGAACCTAAAGAAATTCTTAATAAAGTACAAGAAAGCCCAAAACACAGATAACTCAGAGCAGGCAATTCTCTATGGGATTCCTACGGCAAAGCTGCTAAAAATTACCAAGCTGTATTTGAAAGACTGGGACACTTTCCAAGGATGTTACACCTGGAAATAAATAAAACAATTCAGTCTGTACAACATCTGTCTTGCAGAACACCCATTGCATTAAAACAAACAAACCAAATAGCGGGAGCAATAAACAAAATGAGGGGAAAAAATCTCTAACCACCCCATCCATCACTGCTAAACAAATAACAAGGCAGTCATTGAGGACTCTGGGCAARCTGGGAATTCACAAAGGTCCAAGGAATTTAAACAAAGTGCTAAGAGGAGATAATTACCAAATACCCCTGCAAACCCCTGCTTGGTTTAACAAAGTCTGTTGTTCTTTGAAGGCAGAATCCTATCCGGATTAGGAGCACAGTGACCTCTCCACTCAGCAGCAGAGGCAGCTGTCCTGTGGTGAGCAACAAAAGAGTCAGCTCTCCATGGTCTGGAACAGACTTCAGGGTGAGCAGACTCTACACAGACAACAGGCCCTCGGATGTTTGTAAGAATGGGTCAAGAATAGGGAGCTAAATAAGATTAA